>NC_054478.1:139956725-140256725 GCF_017639515.1 Carcharodon carcharias | reverse complement strand
CCAACTCCACCACCAGCCTCACAAACTGCTCAATGTACCATACGCCTCTCTCTTACCCCAAACCAACCCATCTCCATCAACATGGCTCTTACTTCACATTCATAGCTTCATTTCACCCTCGCATACTTAACACTGCTGCAGGCCTCACATCCACATCTCTCAGCTTGCACACAGTGCCAGCTATTCAACCATAACAGCCATACCATCCAAACAGATTGATTGCACCACGCTTACTAACACCATTCCCTTTGTCTTGTAGGACAGGGACAGCACACAACTGAAGGCAACAGCAGATAACCAGTGGGGGAAAGGCACAGCAATATGCCCTTCCCCAGTGGAGGAGACAGGGCTTGCCATCATTGCAGCGGGCATGACTGAGGTTGTGGGGCTGAAGTGGGGGGGCTGAAAGAATCAAAACTAATGGTATATTCATAACTAATCCTGCTTCTCACATCCCACTTTTCCTTCATCATACAATTTCCTCTGATTCCCATGCTGAACATTGTGTAAGTATGCACCCCTTGCCTTCACCCGATCCCATCACAGCAACCCTACATTCTGCTTTTCTTCTTTCAGCTACCCAAGAAATGTCACCTGGCCAGGAACTTCACACTCCTGCAAGGGGAAAACAAAACAGATGGAGAAACACCTTCACTCAATCCGACATGCACAGCCACCATCACAGATAGCATAGGGGCGGGATCTGCATGTGATGAGTCACCAGGCAAGGGTGGTCTGCAGCCAGGGCCAGGGGAAAGGACAGCTCACCATAGGGTTAAATAGTCCTGCTACTGAGGTCTTTGAAGGGGCAGCATACAGGAAAAGGCTGATGGATATGCACAAAGAAATGTTGGGTGCATTAGCAAGCTTGTCAGAAAGTCTGCCGTCACTGCCAAGGAGCCTGGAAGAATCTGCACCAACCTTCCACAGGGTTTTGCTGAGAACTTTTGAGTCCATCCTTTCCAGTGTGGACATGGTGGTCAACTTCATGAGAATGCTTGCGGACCCACCCATGATGCAGTGTCTTGATGGCTGATGTCTCTGCTTTCAGGCAGCAAAAACAGAAGCCTCCCAACATCAGAGTGCTGCAGCGGAAGCTCAAACTGCAGTCACACTAGCTCAGCTTGTTGCCCTGCAGACTCAGACTGTTGCCATCATGGCTGCAGATACCAGTACTTCAAGGGTGTCTCAGTCTAGAAAGCTGCCCACAACAGATTACTAGACTTGCTGAGGCACCCCGCAGGGGCAGTGACTCTGTAGTAGGTGAACCTGCTGTCCATCCTCAGGATGTCAGCATTTGTCCTCTCGTCACTGCCTCTCCACCTCTACCCTTCTTGCTGCCCATCCTCCAGCCAGCCCAGACTGTTGCCCCTGCGCTGAGATTCTCCAAAGCTTGGCTTTCTAGGGTCAGAGCTGCTCAAAGTCATCCTGAATGAGGAATTGGGGTTGTGTTGGCTGCTTTCTCCCTTCTGCCTTTGCTGCTCACCATTTACCTGGTGACAAGGGCTGTGCCCTTGTGTTAGAGAAGTTTACAGGATGCAGATCACTATAATTCATATCACACGCTCTGGCAAATACTGCACGGTTCCACCAGGTAGCGCAAGTGTTGCTTGAGCAACCCAATGGTCACCCCAATGGTCAATGACATTCCTTGCGACAGCATGGCTGTTACATAGATGCTGCCCACCTGTGTTTGGGTTGTGCACCGGAGTTATAACCCAGGCGGTCATTGGGTAGGCCTCGTCACCAAATGGCTACCCTCGGGTTTGACTTGCTGCTCAAATGCAACAGCCTGTCACACAGTATAGGCATCATGGCTGCTGCCAGGATCCCAGGCATTCACAAAGTGGTATGCTCCAATTTGCTGGAACAATGTCGACAACATATGATTTGGCTCCATTGTCTTTGCGTTGTGTGAATACACCTGCAAACAAACATATGCACACAAACACACAACTGAAATATAGCATAAAGCTGTTCTGTTCTAGTGCTCCATTCTTATTCTGGGTGGTGCTGTACAGGAAAAAAAAAACACACGTTCTTGAGCAGCTGAAAAGAAAGGGGCTAAGAAAATAGGAGAGAATATATTAAAATCCCAAACCTCATTTTTAAAAGAAAATAAACTGGTGAGTTGGAGAAAAAATGAAAAATATCTAAAAAAAAGTAGGGGCAACAGAAAATCTCTCTCAAATTCCGTTTCGCTGACAAAACTGCCATTGGTCACTGTTTCAACCGCAAATAAAGCATTACAACAGTATTTGTTAGCAGGCTATCGTGACGACTGAAAAGAAATTGCAGGAATATCTTTATGATTACACTTTTTACAAAAGGGCATGAAAATATCAGTAAATCTATTATTTAAACAAAATCGTTTTTTTCTCTCACCTAACAACTCACTATCAACATTGTCATGAAGCAATCTGAAATACTGTCCCTGAACAAACAGTCCCATCTGTATGTTATCAGTGTCGTAAAATATATTGATTCAGCATAAAAATAAATGTACAAACTGCAAATATAAAAAGGAAATGTGATATGCAAGTGTCATGGCTGAACATTATTGGTACATCAGTACAGGATGAGCAGTAAGGGGAATTAAAAAAAAAACATCTTTCAGATGACAAATTAAAATAAGGACCCGTCTCAGGTGCGTGTAAAAAGATCCTCTGGCACAAACTGCAGAGCAATGGAGTTCTCCTGACAAACGTTTATCTCTCAAACACCACCACCAAAAACAGATTAATGGCCATTTATCTCACTTGAGCTTGAGAGCTCTTGCTGCGCATAAATTGGATGTTGTGTGTGGTATTTAAAAGTATTTCATTGACTGCAAGGTGCCAGAGGGCATCCTGAAGTTGTCAAAAGTGCATTGTAATGTAAGTGCTTTCTGTTCCTTTTACGATATGCTGTCCCTGCATTGAACCTTTTAGCATGAGCAACTTTGAACTATACTAGGCATTATTAATTTGAAGCATATAACAGCAGATCAATAACCCTGACCTTTCTCTTCTCAAATCTTCTCAACCTGACTCTGCACTACTCAGTTGCAGTTAACAACAATAATTTAGACAATAGTTACTGTATATTAAGGTTTGTTTCTCATAATGCTGTAGAGGAAGTAAAATTAAATAAAGGTTTACTGACCTAAATGGGTATGCGCCATGAGGTCAGCTAGTGAAGCAGTAGGTTTCCCTCCTACATGTGATGAGGTGGACGATGCAGAAGATGAGGTGGAGGAGCTCTGGATAACCTTGTTAAGCCAGTGCTCTACGTTCAAATGGCCCTGGTTTGGAGTGGACGTGATCCGGCCCTGGCGACGGAGTGAGCCCTCATCTTCCGATGCTGAAGATGTGTCTGCATTCAATATAATACTAATGTTAGGACAGTGTAGTCTCTACTCTATTAAACTCAGTAACACAGCCCCAGAGGGAGCATTTCACACGTGCAGCACAAGGGATATGCAGGACACAATTTGCATCCCACAAGTAGCCTGGCTGGATAGCTCCTGATGAGAACACAGTTTTTAGCCCAGATCCTCATTATGAACTCTTCATATTACACATCACACACGCAACATAAAAGCGATAAAAACTGGATGTAAATATTAATATGAGTGCAAACATTAAGGTTGTGTGGATTGTACAATACCTCACATGGAATGCTACTTCCCATTGCTTTAATACCTCATGTTCTCCATTATGTGTTTTTTTTTATGGGCAATGAAAATAATTCCATAGAGATAGTTTCACATTATTCCTAAACCATGTTTAGGAACTGGAAGCATTGAGCTAAGGACACTGTATTTTGCTCTTATTCCTTCTCCTATTTGCTGTCATTCAAAGTTTCATTCCCCCAGTTTCCTTAACAGTATTTGTCAAACTCATTCATCTGTGTAATTCTTCACTAATTTCACACAACAGAAAGATTTAATGTTTTCATACAATGGTTGTGCCAATATTTAACTGTGCTAAGTTCTCATTTGCATAAAATAAATCCATGCACTCTGACCATTAATTTAGCTGTTGGTTTAACATTATACAGATCTACAATGATTATCATAAACACTACATGGCGCAAATACAACACGTTTCTGGTTTTTCTACTGTAGCTGCAAGACTTAATTCCTTCACTGGTCAATTCAAACTGCAAAAACAATTATTTTATTACACCTCCAGAAATGGTGCAGCAATACTATTACCTAATGGTGTTACTGCAAAGAGAATTATAACAACGTCATTTCACCCTTATTTTTAACATGACATTATTTATCAATATGTGCCCATGTACAGGGGGGTCAGAGGCTTATGGAAACTAAATTAAGTTGGGCTATCCCTCTATCTCACCAGCAATGTGAGTGAAAACTGTCATGTGTGATTTAATTCCACCAGTCACTGAAACACATTCACAACGTCTAGTGACAATTGATGGGCTTTCATTTTCCTTTGATGCTTGTTATTTCAAATGCACTTACACCATTCTGGTTGTGGAGTGACACTACTCGTTAGGTCAAATGATACTGTCCTGTACGTATGTTTCAGTATTGACTGGAGGCTGAAATCTAGGCTAAGATCGCACAGCAGGAAGGAGAAGACTAGTCTTCCCAGGATCCCCAGCATTCCCAGATTTATGATTATTCCCAAGAACTGTTAGTTATTTGAACACCCACCCAAAATCCAACATTGACCACCAATACAAATTATGTAATCCATTAAGCTTGGTTCTGGACTCCACATCTGACTGTGTCTACCCGTCTCCTACTCTGATTCTGTGATTAATTTAATTTGCTTGAAATATGGGCAAGCTTCTAGCAAATTTAGGTGGCTGCCTGACTTCACAAATGACAGAAAAAGTTCCTTCAAATGTTGATCATAGCGAAAACAATCAAGCAGAATCAGATACCTTAAAAATTAGATGAATTATATCAATTTTTAAAAATATAACTACATCTACCAACCAAATGCATTCCTCAAGGCATGAGATACACATCCCACCATTAGATTAGTCTTCACCTTCATAAAAATATGCACAATTACATAATTTCTCTCACACACCGTCACCATGCAGCACAAATACTTCAGAGGTAGGAAAATAGTTCATATATCCTAACTTTAAACAGAAAGGGCAAGCATGGTACCAATTTTTTCCAATACCACTGGGGCTTGGGCTCAAAAATCGCAGGAGCTACAGCAAATAAAGTCTTTGCTCTTTGCATGTGAGTGAGTTCACTCAGTTTCAGCACAGGCCTACTGAAAAAAATTGTTTATGATTTAGAACATTTGGCACAAGACTGGTGACCTCATTCAGATGTACCATAATGAATTCAATAAAACTATAATTTGAGAGTTAGTGCCAATGAAAGCTGCAGGATCGTCATAAAAGTCCAACTGGTCCACTAACATCACCCAGGCCTGCTACCCTTACCTGGTCCAATTCCAACATTATTGAATCTGCAGCTGGCTCAATGTTTGATCAAGAGGGCATAATTTCAACATTGTATAATGTCATCCATTTGGATCCAAGGAAGACAAAGGGATTATTTTAATGGCGAGAGACTAGGAGCTGCGGAGGGGCAAAGGGCTTTACATGCCCACATGCACAAATCACTAAAGCTCATGCGCAGTGTACAGTAAGCGATCAAAAAGCAAAAATGTGATCAGTGCTGTCTTTTATCGTAAGGGAGCTGGGTATAATAGTGGATCATGGCACTTTCGTTATAAAATCTTAGGCTTCATCTGCAGTGCTGCATTCAGTGTTGAGCACCGCACCACAGGAAACATGTATTGGCCTAGGCAGGGGAAATGCTCAGATTCACCACGACACCAGGATTTAAAGGGTTAAATTCTGGAGACAAGTTGGATAAACTTGCACCATATTTCCTTGAGCCGAGAAGATTGAGGAATGATCAAATCAAGGTGCTTACAATAATTAAGGGATTCAACGGGGTAGGTACAGAGAAACTACTACTTCCGGTTGGGAAATCCAGAACAAGGGGAACAACCTTAAAAACTAGGAGTGAAATCAGGAACCAATTTTTCACATGAAGGGAAGTGAAAACGTAGAACTCGCTTCCTCAAAAAACTGATGAACTGAGGTAAACTGGAATTTTCAAGACTGAGAACAACCAATTTTCATTAGATAAGGACATTATAGATATAAAACAAAGGGGGGTAAATGGAGTTGAGATACAGAGCAGACATAATCTAAATGAATGGCTCAGTCCTATTCATGTCTATGCATGAAGCTCCAGTTCATTCAGCACGATGAGGTTAACACCTACCTTCCAAATGAGCTCTAAAGCTATTTTGAAAATATACTTTGTTCCTCCTTCAAGGTAACTCTTCCACAGACACACATGGAGTATAAACACATTCCATAGAGCATGCACAGCTCAGTGAATGTATACACATTGATCACATACCAGTGGGGAAACTCAGGGACAGTCACTTTGTCAATCAGACATATCATTAAGTAGCCAGTTCACAAGCATCACTGGCAGCAGACCAACTTGTAGTCTTGTTTAGAGTGATGGCACTCTACTTGTGAAGTAAGGAACATGGAACTGAAAAAGTACATAGGAGTCTAATTTTCTGTTCCCAAAGGGGACAATTTATTTAATTTAGTCAAGTCATTTGAAAAGATTTTTCCTCCTCTGTAGATCTTCACATACTACACATTACTGGAATAAGACAGTTACAGGCCTCTGCCAATGTCACTCACTAAGCAAACGTCCTTTGTGATATGCAGAAGAATTTAATAAAACGTCAGAATCTTCATGTCTTTCATCCCCATTTATCAGTTCCAGTCTAAATTTATTTAATTAATCATGCTAATCTCTTTCTGAGACTTCCCCCCCCCCCCCCCACAGCCAACCTAAAAATAATGATTGCAGAAGGGGTTCATTGTTTAAGGTGGATTCCAACAGAAACAGCCTTCACTGCTTATTGCTGGGATGCAACCTCATGGTTTTGTGGAGGAGGGACAGAAGAGAGAAGGAATTCATTAAAAGAACAAAATATCACTATCTGAAGTCTATGATCTCAAGCAGCGATGTTGTGATGTTGTGTCTCAGCCAAAATAGGACGCCAGTTCAACAAATGGAACCAACAGTAGAAATTAATATGCAGATTATAATAATAGGTTTGTCTGTGTACCTGGTGGAGTGTATGCATCTAGTGATGAATGTACAAGCACAGAGCGCCTCTTCGAAGGCATCGGCATCTTTCTCTCTTTGTATTTGGCCAGAGCTGCTTGGACTGCTTCAGTATGCAAGTCTGTGGAGACAGAAAAATCAGCAAACAACATGAACAAACATATAATGGACAATCACTGCAACTTAAGTAAACATCTTAAAGGAAATCTTGGGTCGTCAAGTACGGAGGGCAAATGCATTGTTCCATGGAATGGTGGGAAGTAAATCTTATCGCCACTCCACAGAATTTTAAATTTTGACTCTACTACTGTATGGAGTTACCAAAATCCAGCTTCCACTTGGATTGGGGGGGGGGGGGGGGGGGGGGGGGTAGTGGGAAAGAGTGGTGAGGTTGAGGGGAGTGCAGGGGCATGGGGAGCGGGGGGGGGGGGGGGGGGGGGGGGTGGGGTGGTGGTTTGGAGGAAGGAAAAGTGAGAGGCAGTTCCAGTATCTCTCATAAACTCAATGGTAAATGAAAGCCTCTTTCATGAATCAAAATACAAGATATTTTCCAAGAAAATCTTTCTGGAAAGATAAAGAAATTTGCATTAGCTGCACCATACAATTCGAATGGAAATTGGTTACAAAGGTTAAAAATATTCAGAAACATTGCCAATGCTGCAATAACCAAGCCAAGGAGCAGCGTGCCAAATCTATATGAAGTACTTGGGTTGTTCAGTAAGATTGTATATTCCTTGAAGATTGTGAGATCACTGCAACATTGGCCAATAACCAAGGATTACAAACTCCATGACCAATGAGGTTATCAGAATCGGAGTCCTGTTCTTTTTATTTTCTATATTACACTGGGAATCATATGAAATGAAAATACCTGGATCTCAAAGTTTACCACAGCAATCAATATTTGATTACTAAATCTACCTTTGGGGAAACCAAGTCTCAAAAACTCACCTGCTAACCAAGCATCCATTCTTCAACTGCCTATAGCAACTTTGTACTGAGGTGTTGTCCATGGTTCTAATATGAATTCCAATCAGAAGAATATTCCAGCACAGAACATGAAGATCAATCCCTCCATACTCACTTATGATGGCATTGCCTATCCAGAGAAAGACCTATTTTCTTTGAATTGGAGTTTAAAATTTGCATCAAGCTAACTGCACTGCTCTGAAGGCTACTGGATTGGTTACAGATGCCCTGCTTGTGAGCCCTTGCAACAGAACTGCGGAGAAGCCAAAGGAAATTTGCAGTGCGAACTCTGAATATTTTGTCTTGGTTCATCACAACAGGGGCTCCAAATCTGATCTATTCAAAATAACTGAGATAGCAGAAAATGATTCAGACAGCCATCTGAGGGCATTTTAACTGCAAAAAAAAAATTCAAGGAGATTTGCACATCTCTTCCTTTCCCTTGAACATAGCTGGTGCAATCATATTAAATATGTAAATAGTCCCTGTTAAAAGAGAACCACAATGGAGCAATAGAAAAGCAGTCACTCAAGATACCATTCCCCAGCCATTCAACCAATGTTGTCAAAAGTAGGCACTGACAAACATCAAGTCCTGTTATCACTTTAATCAACAATTCTCATTACTGATAAGAACCGCACAGGTATAGCACACTAGCTGTCCCACTCTTAGCTGAGGCTAAGTGGTCCAATTTATCTGAAGAAACTGAAAAAGATCTCAAATTTGACCATTTGTTTCAGAGGTGTGGCCACACAAACTTCCTCATTAGCTTCTGGTTGCAGTCGTCAATTGCAGAATAAAAATCACGAGTTTGAGGTTCTCACTCCTTCAGCAATGGCTCAATCATAGTAAACCAGGTGAGCAGTAACCAAGGAATTGTGAAATTCCAAACCTGGTTTGTGCTGAACTAGTTTATCCCAGCTGAGACAGAAGTGAGAGCACAATAATGATTTGCTCTGATATCCCCACGATAGGAAGAAGCAACAAAGAACAAGACAAAGGATTGACTGTTGATTAAATTATCCTGAATTAACAAAGTGCCACACCTCAAAGCGTGCCTGTTAGACAGGCCTGATATCTTACACTTAAACTCAAAAAAAATTTACATCACAAATTGCTGCAAATGCAGCCTAATTAGAGCATGGCAAAGGCAGGGCTAGGTGGGCTTTAGTGAACAATGGGACTGATCAATCACCTCAGTTAAGGAGATAGACTAAGGATTGAGAAAGAAACAGGAACAATAGAGGAGGAAATGGGGCGAATTAAGAGTCAAAAAACAGATACAGAAAGAAACAAAGAGGGGAAAAAAGAGCAGGGTGACAGAGATGACAGGTATTGAGACAAAGGACCAGAGAAAAAATATAACCTTATATTTGTTCTAAAAAACATGAATGATTTACCAGTGTAGGAATGAGACTCCAGATAAATGCTTTTCTGGGCTGCGGAGGTTGAAAGGCATGCTAGTAAATCTAGTCACTAAAAAGGTACCTGCACTGTTATGTATCAGCCCTAACTTTCAATGGCAACCTTAATTGATAATGAATGCATAAGTGGAACAATTTGCTGAAACTCACAGGGAGTTTAATTGCAAACTGCTGTTTTTGAAAGGCTATCAGCAGATCAGCATAAAGTGCCCTGCTCACAGGGAACTCTTTATTGCCACAAACTGTTGGACAATTTGTACATCAACAACAGCAAGCATCTTTAAAGCTTCCATTATTTTTCCAAACAATCCTGATCCATTATTCAATGATAACTGCTGGAAAGTGGTAAGCATGCAGTCACAAGGGATAGGATACTCTTCAGCTTTGATTTTCCCACACCCCCAAGCTAAATATCAGCTAAAGTGACTTCTGAAACTAAAACAACAGTTTAGCATCATTTTCAAAGAGAGCGATAAAAGAAATTAACTGGGGTCAGGTGGGGTTGGAGGGCAGAAAAGAATAGGTTCCTGATGACAACGCTTCCCCTCTGAAAAGTTCAGAAACCCACCACTCCATATTGACCCACCATGTCAATCTAAACATCAAAAAGCTTGATGAGTTATAAAAAATATTTCCTCGTGCTTTTGCTTCAAAGCAAAGAAAAATTACAAAAATAAGCCAAGATAATATTTTATAAGTCAGAGTCCTCAAAGGTTGAAGGCCTATCTCATTCTTACCCTAAAGTGATGGGAGCATTAACTATTCTCACTTATTTAATGACTAGCTTTCTACACAGAGAGCTGTAAATCATAAGCAAATTGCTCCAATATATTTTTCTCATCATACTTAACCATGATCATAAAGCTACCCTCCCTCATTAATGCAGACACCTGCTTATTCCAGGTGACAATTAAAATGGTAAAATCTAGTGTAAAGTGCTGCCTTTCCTTCTACTGTGTATGATGAACTGGGGTTATGTAATTATTGTAAAATTTATAAGCATACCAAAATATTACAAGTAATAAAACACTAAATGGAACATAATGCTTCCTACATTGTTCAAAATATGGAATGTTATTAGTGAAACATAACCTGCTGAGATTGAATATAGGCCATAACGATGGTTAGGAGTTCCTGCAAAGAATACATTACAATGGATTTGACTTCTTCACTGCCGCTCAGGTTTTTTCAATTTTCTGGAGATGTACATCTTGAAAGCCACAATTGCACCGAAAGTCCACCCTCAAGTTCTGAACAAAAGTCCAAGTCTAACCATGTCATTTAAGTGGAATATAAAAACACAAGCAATGGGAACAAGTGGTCATTCAGCACTTCGAGCCTGCTTCACCATTTGATAAGATCATGGCTGATATCTTCTACTTCAACCTCACCAATGTCTCACCCCTAGGTCTTGATCTCTTGATCTCCTCCTCATCCAAAAATCTGCCGATGTCTAGCTAGATTATACTCAACAACTCTCTGTAGTTGAGAATTCCAAAGATTCACAACCCTTTGAGTAAGAGATTTCTCTTCAGAATCTTAAATGGCCAACTCCTTATTCAGAGACTGTGACTCCTTGGTTTAGACTCCCCAGCCTGCAGAAGCATCCCCCTAGGATCTAAGCTGTCAAGCCTCTGTGTGTTTCAATGAGATCACCTCAAATTCTTCTAAATTTCAAGGAATTAGGCTTGGTTAACTCAATCTGTCCTCTTGGAAAATGCCCTCATTCCAGGAATCAGTTGAATGAACCTTTGCTTCACTCCCTTTAAGCCAACTATATTCTTCCTTAGGTAAGGAGAGCACAACTGTATGAAGAATTCCAGGTGCAGAGTCACCATGGTCCTACACAATTGTAGTAAGGCATCTATCTACCCATACTCCAATCCTTTGTAATCAATATCAATAATTTGCTTTCCTGATAGTTAACATGCAGGTGCAGCAAATATTGTGATTTCTGTACTCAGGTATTTCAAGAAATATTTCATAACTCTTAATAAATATGTATCCATGGAAAAAATAAATTCCATGGAAAATGTGTTCCATCTGTGGCTAACTAAAAAGGGTAAGAAGAGCATTAGATTAAAAGAGTTTGATGGGACAGAGCAGAAGGAGCTTTGCTTTATACTCATGCTGTCTTGGGAGTATTCAATGGAATCAAATATGGAAGCTTTACTTGTATCCATCTAGTGCTATCCCTGACTGAGGAGTGTTTGGTGGGACAGAGCAGGGGAAGGTTTATTCTGCTTCTAACCAGTGCTTTGCCTGCAGTGGGAATACTTGATGGGACAGTGTAGAAAACATTTTATTCTGAGCTTGTTGCACCCACCATTCAATGAGATGATTGCTGACCCGAGATCCAACTCCATATTCCCTTTGCCCAGGTCCCTTCAGATTTTTGGAAGTCATTCATTTAACATTAATAACTGATCAAGCAGCAATCACCATTTACAGAAGAGAATGCCAAATTTCTACCACCCCTTGCGTGTACAGGGGTGTTTCCTAATTTCACTCCTGAAAGGTCTGGCTCTAATTTTTAGACTACACCCTCTCTGTTCGACACTCCACACCAGCAGAAATAGTTTCTCTCTATCTACCCTATCTGCTCTCCTTAATATCTTGGAAATCTCAATTAACCTTAACCTTCTATTTTCCAGGAAATGCAACGCTAGTTTGTATCGCCTTGTAAATTAACTTTTTTTTGCAAAAATATACTTTATTCATAAATCTTCAAAAACATTTCGAACCATTTCAATATCACCATTACAAAAATACAATCAGGTTCAACTTTTACAACATGAATCACAAGGTGTATCAGTACAAACAATGAATATTACAATCATTGGCAGACATTCATTTTAAGCTGTACAGCCTAAGGGGCTCTTTACAGTTCCCAGCCCCTCAGTGCACTATGGCAGAAAGGTCTTAGGCAGCGACCCTTCCCCATTGCGCCTTTGTGGCAGCTGCCCCAAGCTTAACTGAGTCCCTCAGCACGTAGTCCTGGACCTTGGAACATGCCAGTCTGCAACACCCGGTCGGGGACAACTCTTTGCGCTGGAAAACCAACAAGTTTCAGGCAGACCAAAGAGCGTCTTTCACCGAGTTGATGATCCTCCAGCTGCAGTTGATGTTTGTCTCGGTGTGTGTCCCTGGGAACAGCCCGTAGAGCACAGAGTCCTGTGTCACAGAAATGCTCGGGATGAACCTCGACAGAAACCACTGCATCTCTCTCCAGACTTTCTTCGCAAAGACACAATCTACAAGGTGAACAACAGTCTCTTCCCCACTACAGCCACCTCGAGGGCAACGTGCAGAGGGGGTGAGACTCCTGGCATGTAGGAAGGATCTTACAGGGAGGGCCTTTCTCACCACCAGCCAAGCTACGTCTTGGTGCTTGTTGGAAAGTTCTGGTGATGAGGCATTCTGCCAAATGACTTTGTCAGTCTGCTCAGGGAACCATCCCACAGGATCCACCCTCTCCTTTTCCCTCAGGGCCTTTAAGACGTTACATGCCGACCACTGCCTGATGGATTTGTGGTCAAAGGTGTTTCTCTGCATAAATTTTCCCACGAGGGACAGGTGGTACGGCACGGTCCAACTACTTGGAGCGTTCCACGGCAGCGTGGCCAGACCCATCCTTCGTAACACTGGGGACAGGTAGAACCTCAGCATGTAGCGACACTTGGTGTTTGCATACTGAGGGTCTACGCACCGCTTAATGCAGCCACACACAAAGGTGGCCATCAGTATGAGGGCGATGTTGGGCACGTTTTTCCCCCCTTTATCTAGAGGCTTGTACATCGTGTCCCTGCAGACACGATGCATTTTCGACCTCCAGATAAAGTGGAAGATGGCTCGGGTGATCGCCACCACAAAGGAGTGTGGAATGGGCCAGACCTGCGCCACGTACAGCAACAGCGAGAGTGCCTCACACCTGACGACCAGGTTCTTACCCGCAATGGAGAGGGAGCGTCTCTCCCACATGCCCAGTTTCCTTTTCACCATAGACACTCACTCCTTCCAGTTTCTAACACGTGCCCTGGTCCTTCCGAGCCATATCCCCAGCACCTTCAGGCCGTCAGCCCTGACAGTGAAGGGGACAAAGGATCGGTCAGCCTAGTTCCCAAAGAACACGGCCTCGCTCTTCCCACGATTTACCTTGGCTCCCGAGGCCAGTTCGAACTGGTTGCAGATGTGGATCAGTCTGTGCACCGACAGCGGATCCGAGCAGAAGACGGCGACATCGTCCATGTACAGGGAGATTTTGACCTAAGTGCCTCCACTGCCTGGGATCGTCACTCCTCTTATGCCCGGATCCTTCCTGATGGACTCAGCAAAGGGTTCTATGCAACACACGAAAAGAACAGTCGAGAGAGGGCAGCCCTGCCTGACTCCAGATTTAATAGGAAAGCTATCGCCTTGTAAATTAACCTTTGGATTCCAGGTATCATCCTGGTTAATCTATGCTACACTCCCTCCAAGGTAAATACATCCAAATTTAATGACCTCTCATTGCCTACGCTGAAATTCATTTGCCACAGTTCTACCCATTTACCTAATCTATCAATATTTCCTACCACTCAGCCAACTTATTAACCAGGTCATTAACGCAAGTTCATATAAATAACATCCATAGATATTCATCTATCCACTACTCTAATCACCTTTTCAGAAAATTTAAATCAGGCTCATCAGGTGTGACCTACCCTTCACAAATCCATGCTGGTTCTCTCATCAACTAGGCATTCAGTCACCTTACCTCCAATTATAGAAACTAGTAATTTTCTGACAGGAGATATTAGGCTAACTGGTCTGTAATTCCAGGCATCCCTTTCTTTAATAGCAAAATGACAAAGAAAAATGTCCATCTGAAGCAGCGGTTCTGGAATTGACAGCGCTTTGGAAGATTATAGTAGAGATATGTACAGTGTTCCCACCTACTCCCTTTAAAACCGGAATAGAAACTAACTAACTGTGGGGACCTGTCACTCATCAGTGCTACCATTTTCATTACTGTTGTTTTGCTTGCGTTAATCTTTGTGAGTCACTGCCCCTACTTCAGCATTATTTTCCCTTGGGATTTCCAGCATGCTGACCTTTTCCTCTACTGGAAATATTGATGCCAAGTTGTTCTTCAGCATGTTCACCACTTACTTATTTTCATTGATGTCACACTTCTCAATTTTAAAGGATTGCCCCTGACTACCCCCTTTTGCTCAACATAATTGTAAATATTTTTTATGTTGATTTTGATATCCCTTTCTTATTTTTTCAAACTCACTAGCTTTTGCTATCTGTTTTGTCACCCATTGATGTTCCTTGTATCTCTTCAAGTCACCAACATCTGCACTACTTTTTGGATGTTTTTTTCTTTTATTCTTCTGTTGTCTCTTACCTCTTCAAGTTGTCCATGGCTGCTTTTTTTTGGCAGGTAGGGCTTTTGTGCCTTAAAGACATAAACTGATTCTGTAACTTTTTTTAAACACCTCCCACCGATCTACTGTTATCATTTTATCCGTTAACAGGCTTGGCAGATCACTGTGGAAAGTTACCCTGCCTAAAAAGTCAACCTTAACTAAATCCAGCATCTTAGTAGATGTTTTGTATTTCTCCCTTTCAAACTATTTAAGCACCACTTAGGTGTCACTGGCCCTCAGTCTGAACCCCTCAGTGCAAGTTGCTCCATGCTAAGGAAGGAAGTGACAAAGATTATGATCTTGGGTCACCCACCACCTCAGATTCTGTGGTGACCACTCATCTCCACTAGCCAGAACAATGGAGAGCTGCTACAGAATCACTGAAAGAAATCATGAACATTCATAGAAACAACAGTAGGTCATTCAATTCCTCAAGCCTGCTCCACCATGCAATTAGATTATGGTTGGTCTGTATCTCAACTCCACACATTGGTCTTGGTGCCATAACCTTTAATAACTCAAAATCTATCAATTCCAGTTTTGAAATTTTCAATTGACCAACCCGTAACAGTTTGAGGGAGAGTGTTCCATATTCGCACTACCACTTTTGAGAAGGTGCTTAATAACCTCAATCCTAAACAGATTAGGTTAACTTTAAGGCTATTCTTGTATAAACAGACATGAAAATGGCGGTAGCCATTTGCACGAAGACACAAAAGGCATGTTCCCTTCCTTTGAGGGCCAGCACCTTCCTTGCAGGGGAATAAGACAGCCTGACGGTAAGACGACTTGCTGCACTAGATCCCACTGAGGACAGTTTTTGTAAATGACAAGAAACCTGATAACTTGGAAAGTAGTGGGAATTTAATTAATTGATACCCGAGCAATCTCTTGAGGAGCTCTGAAACTAGTCAACTAAATACAGATATGAAATACAAGTGCCACTGCTAAAGAATTGGCTGCAGGTGAAAGAATAATTTGAAGGATATTTAAAGGACATCTTGGAGGTTGGGAAAAGTGACAAGGTATTCCCTGTATGTCTAATTTTTCATCTAGAAATTGAACATGAACTTTATTCAGCAGGTGTGGGCTAAAATATGGCTAAATGACAACATGAAAATGAAAAGCCCATGTCGGCAGTCACACTGGAACTGAAGGACAGAGTATCCTGCCCACTGAATTCAGCCATAAGACCATGATATGTGCAATGAAAAGGCAGCTGACTCGACTTAAACCCTCAGATGAGATTGCTAAACACAAAGAAATTGGAAGTGCTTTTAAACAGTTTACTGGGATGGTCCAGGGCTCCGTTGATGCTAAAGCAATTCAGCAGAACAATATATGAAAACAGAACGAACTCCCGCACTGAGCAAATTAATTAGTTATGTAGCAGGAATCCTTCAACAATGCAAACCAACATGTCCTGACAAAACCACAAGTCGTCCTGACTTGTGACAAAAAGTAAAGTCTGCTTGTGTGAGAAATCTGTCAGCAGATGTGGGCGCACGAACCCCAACAGATATTCCAATCATACACTTGTCCAACATTATATGACCTCAAAGGTCATACAAAGACTCCACTCATGACGGAGAAGTTACTGGGCCATATGCTCAAGGGCTCTGAGCTGAATTAAAAACAGTAGACATCATGAAGAAAGAAAGAGGAACACAGTCATCTTCTCATCCCTCTACACCAATCTCTGAGAATAAATCCCTGCTCCTGCCTGGTAGGGAATGAGTCCTTGGTTTATTGGTAGCATTCCTATCTCTGAGTCAAAAGGATAAAGGGTTCAAGCCCCACTCCAGAGTGGAGACCTGAATACAGTCATGGGTTGACATCCAGATATGTACTCACAACCAGTTGCAATGAACACAAAATTAGTGGCAGCATTCGACCTCTGAACCACAAGGCCTGGATTACAGCTTCACTCCACCAGTCCTGGGAACCAGAGTGCTGGGTCTGATTCCTGGGCACAGTGAGGGTATTTGCATATGATGGAAGCAGCTAGCCCTCCATACTAGACAACATAAAGGGCAGGTGAGTTTTGAGCATTATCTGTAGCTGGCCCACCATCTGAAGATAAAAACTGTGGCAGAGGGGGAGAAAATATAAATCAAAGAAAGAAAGGAGAAATATTTCCTTTAATATAACTTTCAGTGCACCCCAAAGATTTAAAGATAATTAAACACTGGTTTCAAGTGTAGTCACTGGATCAACCCTGGTTCAATGAGGAGTGCAGGATGCCAGGAGCAACACCAGGCATACTTAAAAATGAGGTGTCAACCTGGTGAGGCTATAACAGAGGACTACTTGTGTGCCAAACAGCATAAGCAGGTGATAGGCAAGGTTAAGCGATCCCACAACCAACGGATCAAATCTAAGCTCTGCAGTCCTGCCACATCCAGTCGTGAATGGTGGTGGGCAATTAAACAACTCACTGGAGGAGGAGGCTCCACAAATATCCCCATCCTCAATGATGGAAGAACCCAGTACATCAGTGCAAAAGATAAGGCTGAAGCATTTGCAACAATCTTCAGCCGGAAGTGCCGAGTGGATGATCCACCTCCGGAGGTCCCCAGCATCACAGATGCCAGCCTTTAGCCAATTTGATTCACTCCATGTGATATCAAGAAACAGCTGAAGACACTGGATATTGCAAAGGCTATGGGCCCTGACAACATTCTGGCAACAGTACTGAAGACTTGTGCTCCAGAGCTTACCGCACCCCTAGCCAAGCTGTTCCAGTACAGCTACAACACTGGCATCAACCCGGCTACGTGGAAAATTGCCCAGGTACGTCCTCTACACAAAAAGCAAGACAAATCCAACCCAGCCAATTACCGCCCCATCAGTCTACTCTCAATCATCAGTAAAGTAATGGAAGGGGTTATCAACAGTGCTATCAAGTGGCACTTGCTTAACAATAACTTGCTCAATGGTGCCCAGTTTGGGTTCTGCCAGGGCCACTCAGCTCCTGACCTCATTACAGCCTTGGTTCCAATATGGACAAAAGAGCTGAACTCCCAAGGTGAGGTGAGAGTGACTGCCCATGACATCAAGGCAGCATTTGACCGAGTGTGACATCAAGGAGCCTTAGCAAAACTGGAGTCAATGGGAAATGGGGGAAAACTCTCTGCCTTTGGAGTCATACCGAGCACAAAGGAAGATGGTTCTGGTTGTTGAAGGTCAGTCATCTCAATTCCAGGAGATCACTGCAGGAGTTCCTCAGGGTAGTGGCCTTGGCCCAATCATCTTCAGCTGCTTCAGCAATGACCTTCCTTACATCTAAGGTCAAAAGTGGGGCTATTCGCTGATGACTGCACAATGTTCAGCACCATTCACGATTCCTGAAATACTGAAGCAGTCCATGTCCAAATGCAGCAAGACCTGGACAATATCCAATCTTGGGCTGACAAGTGGCAAGTAACTTTCGCGCCACACAGGTGTCAGGCAATGACCATCTCCAACAAGAGAGAATCCAGCCATCACCCCTTGATGTTCAATGGCATTACCATCACTGAATCCCTCCAGTATCAACATCCTAGGGGATATCATTGACCAGAAACTTAACTGGACTAGTCATATAAATACTGTGGCTCCAGGAGCAGGTCAGAGGCTGGGAATCCTGCAGCGGGTAACTCATCTCCTGACTCCCCAAAACCTGTCCACCATCTACAAGGCACTAGTCAGGAGTTTGATGGAATACTCCCCACTTGTCTGGATGAGTGCAGCTCCAACAACACTCAAGAAGTTTGACACCATCCTGGACAAAGCAGCCCACTTGACTGGCACCACATCCATAAACATTCACTCCCTCCACAACCGATGCACAGTAGCAGCAGTGTGTACCATCTACAAAATGCACTGTAGGAAATCACCAAGGCTCCTTAGGCAGCACCTTCCAAACCCACGACCACTACCATCTAGAAGGAAAAGGGCAGCAGATAGATGGGAACACCACCATCTGGAAATTCTCCTCCAAGTCACTCACCATCCTGACTTGGGAAATATATCGCCGTTCCTTCACTGTTGCTGGGTCAAAATCCTGGAACTCCCTCCCTAACAGCACTGTGGCTGTACCTACACCACATGGACTGCAGCAGTTCAAGAAAGCAGCTCACCAGCACCTTCCCAAGGGAAACTAGGGATGGGCAATAAATGCTGGCCCAGCCAGCAAAGCCACTGAATGAATGAAAAAAATTATAGGAAGCACAACAGCCAATTTGCACACACAAAAGTCGTAGAAACAGCTATGTGTCATCACCAAATAATCGGTTTTACTGATGTTCGGTGATGGATAATATATTGCTCAGGACACAACACCCCTTCTCTTTTTCGAATTAATGCTGTGGGATGTTTTATGCTCGCCTGAGAGTGCAACTGGGGCTTCAGTTCAATGTCTCATCAAAAAGACAGGACCACAGACAGTGCAGCACTCCCACACTATTGGAGTGTGGGCCTAGATTTTTGCATTTAAGTCTCTGTGGAGTAGGCCTCAAACTCTCAAACTTCCGACTCAGATATGAGTGCTACCAAATGAGCGATAGATAATGCTATACCAAATTCTCGCTGCTTCTTCACCTCTCTCTCCTTGAAGACACTTCATAATAAAATCCACCTCTCATGAAGCTCTTGTTAACCTTTCCTAATGCTTCCTATGTGGTTTGGTATCAAATTTTGTCTGATAACACTCCTGTGAAGCATCTACATACGTTCTTGGACGTTAAAAGTACTATATTACTTTAAGTTGTTATTAAATCAATTCAGTAGCCAAGCAGGAGACAAAATTTGGGGGTTGAGGGAAGTGAAGGAGAGATGCAGGCTGTAGGTGGGGTGGGGGTGGGGAAGGGGGGGAAGGTGGGGGAGAGTGATGAATGGTCACACATAACCAGCCTAAAGAATGCCATACTAACCTTCCAAAAAGTCGTAGATATCGACAATTCATTACCAACCCTCTCATACTAAACAATCATTTAGAACTGAAATGAGGAGAAATTCCTTCACTCAAAGGGTTGTGAGTCTTCAGAATTCTTTACCCCAGAAGGTTGTGGATGCTCCATTGTTGAATACTTTCAGGCAGGGATAAACAGATTTTTGGTCTCTCAGGGAATTAAGAATAATGGTGAATGGGCGGGAAAATGGAGTTGAAGCCCAAGATCAGCCATGATCATACGGAATGGCAGAGCAGGCTCGATGGGCCAAGTGGTCTACTCCTGCTCCTGTTATGTTCTTATAATCCGTGAGGGGTCAAGACAGTCATTGCAGTGTGTATCAGGCTAAAACTGACCTGTTATTATACAAATATTCTTGGAACATGGTCTCTGGGCATAGACTGCAGGCCCAAGAGAACTAAAAATATTACACAGATCAGGATGATACCATGTTTTGTGTGAACAGGCACCCAATGTTTCCTACATAACAACAGTGACTACACTTCAAAAGTGCTTCATTAGCTGTGAAGACTTCAAGCCGTCCTGTGGCTGTGAAAGGCGCTATATAAATGGAAGCCTTTTCTGTCCTTTTACTGTTGCAGGAAAATGAAAATGTTAAAGGTCAATGTTATGGCACAGCCAATGGTAAATGCTGAGTTTTTCAAATCCCAAAGGGAAACTTGAAACAACTGCCACAACTTGTTATGCAATTTGTATAAATTTTGAGATGCATGCCTTGCATTCAGTAGTAAAAGGATCACTAAGTCTTCTGGGTTTTTACAAAACTAGATTAAACATTTATTAATAAGAGAAATGATTTTAAGCACATACATATGTCTATAAATTACTACTATTATAGCTTCTGAATCCCCTAATTAACTTAGCTCCCAGTTACATTTTCGTTAAGGCAACAGTAAGACACAGATTTTAAAAGACTCGGGCAAGGTGGCACACAATACCCTGAACCAGTTGAATTCAAAGTGAGTTTTCTTAACTTCAGTTCGTTGCAGACAGCAGCTTGCGGTGTAGATGCTGGAGGCTTTTCACACTTGTTAGATCTTAAAATGCCTACCCTTACACACAGCCTTCGCTCCTTTATACATATTTTCCCCTTAGAATACAAATTCCCATTGTTTCACTATATCTTTGGACTTTACCTTTCTGATAATAAAAATCTCTCATCATACTCATTTTACCAGTAATCTTTGGGAAAGATAAACACACAGTTTCTGAACTTCACCTGGCTAGGTGACACATTTCACCCCTGCTTCCAAAACAATCTAGTCTGATTTATTTAAAAATGCAAATGGCCTTTTACTCCTATGTCTACCTACTTAACATTTCAAACCTAGCTCATCTTCTAAAACATCAAAGCTACCTTTAATCCAATTAAGACACACACATACACACACTTATTTTATAATAAATTCCAATAACATTACTATATCTTCCTGAGTCAGCCTTTAATATGTTAGGAATGGGTGTATTCCTCGAAAGATCAGAGATGTAGGGCAGAATGTTTAGTGGACCATTTTGCTCTTGTATCGGCGGAAACAGAAATGTATTGGGAAGTGCCAAATGAAGACCATCATTCCAATTCCAGTGAAAGGTTAGAATGGAACAGAAAACATCCACCTAGATGGTTAATGTAGGCTGAATGCATCAGACCATCCACTCTTACAGCCCAAGGAGTGGCTATTGTAGGGAGGGATGCAGGACAACTACTAACAAAGGCAAGCTGTAAGGGTTTAGAATAGGTGTTTTTTTTTCCATACCGGTAATTCCTGGATCAATAAAACTCCTTAAAATGCAGTTTTTGATGGCAAAAGATGTATTCTATTACAGTGACAGTCTTTCTTCACCTCTGCCTAACAGAAGCGTGACTTACCCGATCGATAGCGTTCATCCCTGGAATTGGAGGCTCTGGATTTGGGCTGCCTGGTTGCAGCCACAAAAGCGACAGAGGAGGAAAATGGTGAAGGCTGGATAGGACCTGGGAGCCTGGACTCAATTTGAAAAGAAGGATCTACACCTGTAGGAAAAAAAGAGGTTTAATCTTTAAGATGACTCTCTCGACATGCCCGCCATAGGTAATTCCAGTTTATTCAGCATGCTGAGGAATACTTACCATGCAGCTACACTGGACTTCAGTTTATTCAGCAGGTAGGGGCTAAAGGCAAGAATTCTACAGTATCCTAAAATATTCACACATATGACCTTTCTTCTTTTCCCCTCAAATTCAAGAAATTATACTATTTTCACTGCAACAGCTGCACTTTACTATTAATACCACATTGTGTTTGACTGTGGTAGAAGGTAGACGCTGATCATTTAGAGGAATGAATCAGAAAGCTGGAACTTCAAGAACATTATTCAGGTCCAAGCACATATAGCTAAAACTTCACAATGATCAACATAATTAATTAGACAAATTCCCCCTTCCCAAATAAGTACGCATGATAAAGAATCACAATTACACATTGACCCACTCGAGTTATGCAAGCTATAATTTCCTTAAATAAGCATCCTAGATTATATAGTTTCAACTACTGAATGCCCCATTTATCCAACACTAATTTATACGACAGGTCAAATATCCTTTATCCATAAATCTGAACACCAAATGCATCTAAAAGCCACACACTTTCTTTGAACCTCATCAACCTTTAGTACGGGAAGTCTTGTTGTCTGCACTGTTTACCCTTGTGATTTTTTTTGATAATCATGTCAAAAAGAAACTTATTACAGGTACCCTCTATTTATTATTCAGTGATGCATCTTACTTTTTTAGCTATTTTATTTACTTCAGACTATAGCTAGCCTAGGCTTAGGCTAATGTAATGTAAATTTACATGCAGTGTCCGAAAACCAAAATGATCTGAAATCCAAAATGCAATCGGCCCCGAGGGTTTCGAATAAAGGATACTCGACCTGTAATGCGCTGACAATTGACTGGTGCACGACAACTCCTCTCACCAGAGAATCAAGGATGGCATTTCCTCTCTAAATGGTTTTAGCTGTAATTCTGATGTTAAATGTGAAAGTTTGGGCTGGCATTAGATTTAGTATTTGCATTTGGAAAAGCGCTCTAGAGCTAGACAAAAATACGAGCAAACCAATAATGGGAAAAATCCTCAATCTGCATTCCAAAGATCAATTGCAATATTAAATGGTTTGAAATATGGTCTAACTTCAGAAAACAGCAATCAATTTCATTCCTGTTTCCTGAGAGAACGGACAACAGGCTATAGACTAATCATTAACTGTAAATGTTAACATACTTCACAAACAAATCTTCACTGACTTTTTCAATCCAACCACTTAGATTAGATCATTTTCAGAATGCACCATCAGGCAAATATGAATTTCTAGGCAACATCAAGAAACAGCAGGATTTAATTTCTAACATACTCTAGATTATCTGAATTTAAACTAAATACCAATACACACAAAGCTCGATGTATGACACACTAACTGGAGTTAATCAAGAATCATTTACACAGTTAGAAAGTGTTGGCCAACAACTTTTGTACAAAAAAAATAGCATTTTTATTGTGCTTTATGTCACCGAAACATCTCAAATGCTTCACACATGTTATTTTCTGGAGTGCAAGAACTGTTAAGTGCAAGTTTATAAGGCAGCCATCCTGCATTAGTCATATCCCACACAGCAATGACTTAAATCATCAGTTAATTTTTATGGCGACACTGGTTGAGGAAAAAAGGAAATCTTCCCTCAATACTGAACTGAAATATCAAATTAAGAGCTCAAATCCTCATATGGCTCCCAAATCCACAAGTTCATACATACTAGAGTCAAATTACATGCTAAGCTGAACTGACAGTTTGTAAATGTAAAATAAAAGGTCATTCTGCCCTGATTGAGGTCACAGCTATCTGTCATTCATCTAGTTGATGGTGTCAATTTAATAAGAGCTCATTGATTCTAGTATTTGGGGTAGATACAATACAATTGTGCAGACCCAAACAGAATCAAAATGTCCTTCACTGGCTAAATATAAACTAGGAGCTCTGCAAAGATATAATAGGAAACGGTAATTGTTTCTTCGACAGGATATATTGCTGTATTTTTACATCAGAGGATTTAATTAAACTTACTGGAAAATCTATTTTTAAAATTTAACTTCACAATCAGAGTGTAGAAATCAAGAATGGTAAGCACAAATAGTAATTCTGATAAAAGAGCATAAATGTTACCATTCATACTGGATTCACGATCATCAGCTGAAATGACAGAATTCAGCTAAAACCAGGTGCTGATGTGTGATCGATGAATGACAATTCAGCCACACATTAAGCAATTCACCTCTGTATACTGTACATAAAAAGTAAAAGCAAAACTACAAGTAAAATGTGGTAACCTGTAGTTACAAACATGCTTGGGGGTGACTGCGATGTTGCAACTGAATTCGAGGAACTAAGACAGAGCACCAGCTGACCCCAATCAGTTCAAACTTCAGCACTTCTCTCCAATGTCTTATTAATCTACCACAACACGAGGGAGGCGGTGGTGTAGTGTCAATGTCACTGGACTAGCAGACATGGGTTCAAATCCCACATTTAAATACAATAAATCAATCTGAAATATATAGTTAGTCTCAGTAATGGTGAAATTATCATCATTTGTCATAAAAGTGGTAGATTCTTAACTGTTCTCTGAAATGGCCTAGCAAGCAAGCCACTCAGTTCAAGAGCAAATAGGGATGGGCAAGAATTGTTGGCCTTCACAGTGACGCCCACCACTCATGAAAGAATGAATTCAATTTTTTTTAATTTAAACTCTCTATCATGATCATGCTCTCTAACAATTCATATTGTCCTTCAAAAACTGCCCCAGTGACACATTTCCCTTACCCTTCAAGAATTGACCAGGTCTTTCTGCTGCCTTCTTCCATATAGATTTACTCTAACTATATCTCCTCTCCCTTTTCTTTGCAGCTGCAAACACTTCCCCTTTCTCACATACTTCCAAAATGCACTGTACTCTATCCCTATTTTTCTCCCAGTTGCACACGCCATCTGCTTTCAATGTGTAGCTGCTCTTGCTCAAATGAGTCACATGCATTCGCTCCCAAAACTCTCATTTGTATTCTCTCCAAACACTCTGCGAGAAGCTTTGCTCAAATTGCTCTCATGCATGACTTTCAAACTCTGTTCACAGCAGCACAATCAGCTTTGCAGCACAATAACCATGAGAAACGGTTTCCCAATCACACTTCCCCGGGGCAGTCCAACGTAAACATTACAAGGACAAGTGTCCATTTGTCACTGTCCAAGGTTAGTCTCCTATGGGAAAGCTCAACTATCTTGTACATGTTAACAAAGCTTAGCCAGCTTTTCGTTTCTTTAAGAATGACCATCAGATCCATGTTCAGAAAACATACCTGCCATAGCGTTGCTACTCAATTAAGGGACAATTCATGGTGGTGCTTCAAGTTCTTGATGAGGAAATTCATCAGCACATTCTGTATGCTTGCGAAGTACTGCACAGACGTAGTGATTTGATTCTGGCAAACATCATTGATTTATCTGAAGCACACTCAGAAAAAAGAACAGGACTGAGTTCTCCCAATTTATTTACTGCACAACAGATATATTGCCTGCCCAATGTTTGGCCATATATTTAATCTGGACAAGTAAGAGGGCCTGTCATGCTGCCCAAATCAAGCCCATTCACGTGTCAATCGACCAGCGACTGTGCTCCAAGTAAAATGGAATTAAGGTTCCCAAAGAGGGTGAAAGAAGCTGTGAAGGAGGAATCCATCATCAGATGAAATTGTATTTAGTAGTGCATGGGAATTACATAGAGTAAGGAAAAAATAAATGACATGTACTCCCATTAATTGTGTTGAAATAACTAAGGACAAAGCCAAAGGAGATTTTGGAGCTTACGAGACACCAAACACAAGAACCCAACCACTGCGCAGTAGCAAACCAGAAAGCCAACCCTACATAACTGAAGAAGCAGAAATGAATCTGAAAATTTTGTGCCCATATTGTATAGTGGTCTGATCAGATCACGCGTTGCACACTATGACCAGTTCTAAAAATCAAGACACAAGGGATACAAAAAAGCTCATGTGATCTCTAGCGTCTAAAGGATGGGGTTACCAGGAAAGATTGTAGAAATTTGGATTTGTCCCTCTGGAAGGGAAGCAATTCCTGCACTCCAGATCCCACGACCTCGTGGGACATCCTGCCCCACGTGCTCAAAAGGTCTGCGGTTGAGAATTGGTCTGTTCAGTCACATGAAGACCCATGGCAAAAACTCACGGCCCTGAGTAGGCATTATCCTTGAATTGAGAAACAGCCGACAACGATGATGAGACCTTCAGAAATAGTACCTGGCACAAAAAAATCTGGTTCCTTTTATCAAGCAATGAACTGGGATAAATTCAAGATCTTTCAGGGTCAATGAATGGGAACAGCCTGACTGGCCTTTCTTCTCCAACTTATCTTACACTCAAGCACAGTGTACAATATTGGTAGGGATTAAATATTTAGATTTAAATGCATGGTCAACAACAGCTATTCCAATGCTGATGGCATGGTTCAGAATATTAGAAACATATCTTGTTCAGTCATTTGGGGTTGCAAGAAACCCAGACAAACAATATCCTGAGTATGACTGGATAACTGATTTTCTGAAACAAAAACAGGACAATTCAAGAATTCCCATGTTCTGAAGTGCAAATTAATGTCAGTGCTAGACTACAGACAAATTTCGATTTTTCACGTATGGTATGAAATATGTTGTGAAGGAAGCTGTCCTTTGCCTGATTGTCATTTGCCTGATTGTCATTTGCCATCACTTTTGGGATTTACTAACATGCTTCAAACTCAAATCTTGTTGCAGGACAACAAAGTTAATAAAATTGACAAATTTCCAGGAAATTACCCTGGAAACAACGATGTCATGGCAATGAAACAAATTAAAAGTTGATTCCTGACCAGAAGATTCGCCTAAGTTTTTTTTTAAACTAGTGGAAAGCAACAATGACAGACTGATGCCAATCACAAAACAATTTAGGAGATGTTTCAGCTTAGTGTGCAAGGAGGTCGTCATGTGGCTCACAGTAAGTTACAAAAAACCCCTGGGTGAGGACTTGAGTTAATTCTGTAAGTGAACACAAGTCCCAAATGGTTATTGCCTTGTAGGAGCTGGAGTATTGAATAAAAAGTGATTTGGTAGGTCAGAGCTTGAATATTGCTGAAAAAAAAGGGACACATTAAGCTTTTCATCTTCATCAGGACACTTGCAAGAATACCAAAACAAGGGGGAAAACAACAATTTATACTGTATGTGAAGAGAGTCTCCACAAACCTACCTTCACTGATCAATATACACATTGGGATTCTTACAGTTCCACACACTATAAGATTGGTCTTCGCGGAAACCTTGTAAATAGGGCCCGAGCCATTTGCTCGCTATGCAAGCTTGATAGGACAAATCAAAAGCATCCTGCAGGATAATGGCTACCCTGATCAGATCAGTTTGCGCTGTATATCACGCAAACTCATGAATGGGCCTAAGGCCATCACTTTCAGCCCTAAAAGGCACCCAGTCTACCTCAGATTACCCTGGAAGGGCAAGGTATCTCAAAAATGTAAGCAACAATTGAACCTAGCTGTTTCACATTGCTACTATGCAGTAGCAACACAAGTGCTATTCACCACTAACAGGATGCTGCTGTCAAGCCAAAAAGACGCCCTGCCTATCACACAAATGAGTAATGTGGTGTATGAATTTCAGTGCCAGTGTGATGCTAGGTACGTAGGCTGTATGTTCCAAAGGCTAGCAGGTTGTATCAAACAGCATGTCCCGGCCGCTGTTCGCAAGGGGCAGGGTACAAACTGTACCCAACCAGCCCGTGCTTGCAAAACTCAGAAGTGTCCAACATTAAATGTGATTCCAATATTGGACAACATTTGCTAAATAATCCTCAGTGTGCTAAGAATTACACTGACAACCAATTTAAGATTGTCAGTCAGACTTTTAGTGTGGTGCATTTGCGTGCACTGGAATCTACATATGTCAATACACATGGCCCTGTCTTTGCAGACAGAAAGAACATGTACATAATTTGTTTAGCTGAAACAGGTACAATGTAAGTGACAGCCTTTCACTGACTCATTCCTTGGCCCAATTAGGGTCAAGCTGCCTGGGTTAAATTTCAACAATGCTTGGCAGTTAACTGTCAGTCAGCATCAGTGGTGCACTCTCCTTGGCAACACCAACCTATCAGCACTATCTTCACAGAGTATAAATTGTTGCTTTCCCCCTTATATTGGCATTCTTGCAAGTGTCCTGATGAGTGCGAGACTAAAAGCTTAGACATGTCTCTTTTTCAGCAAACTGGAGTGAACGCAGAAGCTTCTGGAGAGGAAGAGAAATTAGCCAAAAGTTGTGGCTTTAGTCAGAAGCAAAGACATAGGAAAGACAGAACTGGAGTATCACTGAAAAATGACACATGTTAAAGCTTTTCGTCTTGCAGCTCATCAGGACATTCGCAAGAATGCCAAATGTAAAGGGAACAACAAATTTATGCTTCATGAGAAGAGAATGCTGATTGGCTGGCATGTGGACTCTGATTTGATAGAGGCGCTGCCATGGAGATGACTGACAGTTAACTGGCAAGCTTTATTTAAATTTAAACCTGGCAGATTGACTGACTGGTCAAGGCACTGCCCTAGGGAATGAACCAGAGAATGGCTGTCATTTATTTTGTGGCAGGTGAAATGTTGTGCATGTTCTTTCTGTCAAGGGCCCTGCATACTAATATATGTAGCTTCTAGCACGCATAAGTGTTCCACATTAATTCTGACTGATTCAATTCGTTTTCAGTACACTCAGGATTGTTTAGCAAATGTTTTCAGAAACATCTATTATCATCTGATATGTCGATGATATATTTGCTATATTTGAATCTGCAGCTGCATGTATGAGTTTCCTGCCTGTTTCAACTGAACAAAATAGGCGACCGCCATTCTCTGGTTCATTCCCCAGGGTCATGCCTTGACCAGAGTCAACCTACCTGGTTTAAATTTAAACAAAGTTTGGCAGTTATCTGTCAGTCATCAGTTAGCTGGTGCATTCTCCATGGCAACACCTCTACCAGAATCCACTTGCCAACCAATCAGCATTCTCTTCTCATGAAGTATAAATTGTTGTTCCATTTACATTTGGTATTCTTGCGAATGCCATGATGAGTGCAAGACAAAAAGCTCTGAATGTCTTTTTTCAGCGATACACAGGAAAGAATTGGATTCATGACCTGCATGAGTTAATACAGAATTCAAAAGGCCACAACTTCAGAACTGCAAGAAGAGCCCTGCACTGGATAGAACAAAACAGATCTAGGAGGTAAATGCAAGCTGAGGCATTGGTGTGCCCAGTTTTAGGGCAGGCATGAGCCAAATAGAGTGATGGGGCAAATCTACAATTAACAATAGGACCAATGTTCTCACGGGCAAGTTAATTAAAGCTGTGAAAAAGAACAGGGGTGGCAAGAGGAGATTAGAAGCGGCAATTTGGTGTATAGAAATTAAGGCGGCATGGAGTATGAAAGATGTTAAACATAACAGGAAAGTTTATAAGAAGAAACTAGGATGGAGAGGCAAAAAAAGGTGAAATCTTTCAAAGCAAGGAAATCCAAAGTAACATCGTGTGAAATGTGCGGAGTACAAAAACAAAACTGGGAAACTGGTGGAGTTCACTAAAATAGAAAATGACGACAAAATCAATAACAAATATAGTTGCAGCTGGGTCAGGATTGGATTGGGAGTAAAGTGTACTGGATATAAAAGCTTCAGGAAGTAAAGGCATGAAAGAGCAATGTTAATGATATCAGAGACTGTATTACAGGACTAGAAAGTGAGGATTTGAATAAATGTTTCAAATAGAATCCCCCTTTGGATTCAGCACCAGACTAGCAATGGATTTGCCTCATTACTGGGGTGTATGCAATCGGTCACGGTAAAAAGTAAAGACAGGATGAAATTTGCAGACTAATAAAGGTATGCATTAATAACTATAACTGTAGGATATTTTAGTGACCCAACAGTAGACTGGGAAAAGGAAAATGTTTGAAAGGAGGCATAGTTATCTTGCAGTATATGACAAGCCAATGAGCAGAATCATACCAGATTTGCACTAAGTGCGGTAGCGGGCAGGTTAAACGACGTTTTAGCCACCAGCCACAATGGCGGGTTTTCACGCCATATCCTCCCAAACCTGCCGCATTAGTTATGCATTCCAGGGAAACATGCTGTTTCCATGGCGGGCAGGCTCTCATTCGCCTGCCAAGCCATCACCTCACCGCTTCATCATGCTGGGCACCATATTTAAAGTCCAGTCGTCCACGCACATCTCGGCGCTTCCAGCCCACGACTACTGCAGGGAAGATGTCCACGAAAGGCAGCCTCCAGGTTTAGCGACGCGTCGGTGGAATGCCTTTTGGACGCCATGGAGGCCTGCCACGATGTCGTCTAACCCCGCTCTGGCCACAGGATGGGCAGCAGCATCATCAACCAGGCTTGGGAGGTGGCAGTAGTGATCAGTGCCAATGCTGCACAGAAAAGGTTGGTCATCCAATGCAGATGGAGGATGGCCTCATCCATGCAGCCAGGGTGTGGCAATCATCTCATCACCCTAAACCCACACACTCAAGCCCATCACGCATTCACTGGCATCTCACTCGCTGCCAGCTCAAGGGACATCACCACCCATTCTCTCTCACATGCCCTCACATGTCCATCTGGTCTCATCCCCTCTGGAGACTGCCTCCTCAGCCCTCACCACCTTGAGGCCACTTGCACAGATAAACATGTGCTCCCACACACACCTTGAGTTACCCTCCTTCCACAGTACAACTCTTGTCCTGCAGTCTTTTTCTTCCCTTGCCTGAGGCCAATTCTCCCCCTTCCCCAAGCAAGCTCTAGCCATGCAGCCATTGAAAAGCCACACACATATGGCTGATCTGGTAGGCAGAGGCCAGCTGTGAGTCCCCCTGAAAGTGATGTGGCACTGTGAAGCCTGGCGCTGATGACTGCGAACGCTGACCAAAGCAAAGTAGGCAAACAAACCTTGAAGTCTCAAGCAAAGCACAGCCTGCCAGGTGCACGTCGCTTATGCGCTTTTGTGAAACACATTGATGTGTTTCCCCGCCAACGTGGGCAGATGATCCAGCGAGGGGGGATGAGTCTGGTGGGCTGGCCTTATAATGATATGCTGATGTATTACAATGAGGTTCCCGACGTGTGATGGCAAAGAACATGGCCTGCCATCGGTGGGCTGAGCGGACGATCATAAACTGGCTTCACGCCATCATGAAACCAATCGCGCCATATTGTCCGCTCATGCCACCAAACACTCCCGTTGCTGGCAGGCACGGAAAATCCCGGCCAATATGTCACTTCAAGTGCCAGGTTTGTTTACTTGGCAGTATTCGCATCTCCGATTCACAGTGCTATCGGTTCAAGTCTTACTCTAGGAGTTGAACAAAGTGTAGGCTGGCACTTCAATGCAATACAGTGCAGTGAGGCGATGTGCTGTACTTTCGGAGATCCCCTTTATCAGGCTAGAAATGAATCAAAACTCAGTCTGTTTAGGTAGACACAGAAGGTAACATGGCACTATTTGAAGAGAAATGAGCTTTCTAATGACTGTACCATGACTTGTTCCTCAAACGCTACCAAGAAATTTACTGCAATTTTATGGTTTGTGCAACTTTGTGTGCCACACATAAGCAATGACTGCACTTCAAAAGAAATTTAATGGATATAGTGATTTGGGGTGCTTAGAGGACCTGAGGAGATGCTTCATTTCTATGCTGAACCGAACAATAAGGGGGCAAAACAAAAACAGAATTACCTGGAAAAACTCAGCAGGTCTGGCAGCATCGGCGGAGAAGAATATATATCTAACCGCATTGAGGCTTCGATGCTGCATTGTCTTTCATAGCCAGAATTTGGGTTTTAACCAGTCACTACTTGCCTTGTGGCCTCTTAGCCAGATATTTTTCCTGGTGGTAGACCACCTATTTGCTTTCCTTCAGCACTTGGAATCAGGTCAAATATTGCCCCCATATATAATAAGGGGGCAATATTTGACCTGATTCCAAGTGCTGAAGGAAAGCAAATAGGTGGTCTACCACCAGGAAAAATATCTGGCTAAGAGGCCACAAGGTAAGTAGTGACTGGTTAAAACCCAAATTCTGGCTATGAAAGACAAATGCAGCATCGAAGCCTCAATGCGGTTGCAAACCATCTAACTGGTGAGCATACTACTCTGGCCTTTTACTGAAGTAAACTTTCTTTATTCTTTCAGTAGTCCATCTAAAAAGTGACAATAAATGCAATGCACATGGCATTACTACAGTGAAAATTAAACCTGGTATTCTAAAAATCTATAATAAAACTTGATGCTAGCCAACAAACTGTTCAATCAGTGCATCGTTGTATTAAGGATATTACTGACTGTCAACAAATTCTGTTCAAATAAAACAGCAACCCTGCCGGAAAAGTTGCCAAATTTAAGCGCTTAATTTCGACTGCTGAATGTCATCAGCATCCCTGGAGTTCTGCCCAGTGTTTCTTCTCTGCATCAACAGCAGAAAGGGTGCTGAACCCAATAAAATAATTTATTTCCGGCTGTACCAAGTCTCAGGTTAAAGGGACTAGCGCAACATCATCAGCAATTTAAAGTGCCTCACTGCAGCAATGCAACTAACCAGCAAGGGCTCAACGTTATGCCCAAAGGTTAGTTCACTGTCACACTGTGTACTGTGCATAGGGTCAAGAATTCATAGTTACAAGTCAGTCACCATCATTTCTACTTGCATGTTGTATATTATTGGCTGGTTCAAATGAAGGCCAGCCTAATCATGTTTAGTCTACGTTCTCCTGCTGTTATTTTTGAATCTTGGACACATAGCATTGAAACATGCCTACAATTCAGCTAAACCTGGCATCAAGCATCCTTTGAAGAGATGGCAGATATGATAGATGAGGAAAATGATATGGATGCAGTGTCCATGGACTTGTAGAACCTCTGTCGTGTTACCACAAAGGACACTATTTAACATTAGGGATCATGCAATTAGGAGAAGGTAGCAAACTGAATTAAAAATTCTCGAGGGAGTGGCAGGTCGTGGATATTGGTGGCCCACAGGGCCCTGCTCTGAAGCTGCTTTTCTTTACTGGTTACATCATTGATTTGGATATCGGGCTTGAGGGAGCGATGTAAATATATTAAAAAAGCCATTGTAAACGATCGAAGACCAAAGGAAGCAGAAAGGGGACACTGATAAAATAGTGGTGCAAAGGAGTGGGTGATATGTGAGAGCAGGGAGATTTAAGAGTTCAGGTTCAAAAGGCATAGGTGATTGAAGGAAATGGAAATAAGGAGATTTGCTAAGTGTCGGTGCATAAGACAAGGATTGCTGTTCACACGGTTAAATAACATCAATACAGGATGGCTGGGCCGACCAGCCTGTTTCCATGTTCGAATTCCGCTGCAATTCTATGATAATAACCAGCATCATCTTTGCCTTGAAAAGACAGCACTGCTAGACTTCCAAACTTGAAAGTATTCTCTGAAGTTGCTCTTTCCCCACTAAGTACTACCTCTGGCTCTGATTTATCACATTAGCAATAAAACATGGCAAGAGCTTTATATCATGAACATGCCGGCTGGCTATGTGCCAGCAAACAGATTAGGCTACTCCTCATTATTGTGCACACCCTCAGTCTTTGCAGACCAAGAAGATTAGAACTAAAAGAACCACAAGATACCTTCATCAAAAGCTCCAGCAACCGTTAAATATGCATAATATTGCTTCCAAAAGAATTCAGTGTATCTTTTATACACAGGGTTTTGAAAGCACACCATGGAATCCGTACACAAAGTTTGCTGAATGGTAGGAAGGCGTGGCCTCGTGCCCTTCATTGCTGCTTAATGTGTCATTTCTCGGCAGAGATCAAGTTCATTTAAATCCTGCGTAGTCTTACAGATCAAGAGCGTTCTTACGGTAGTGGTACATAATGCTGACCTGAAGTGAACTGTGCCCAGATAAGCAACTATTAATTCTTCTAAACTGGGTTACCAGGAAAAAAAAAGGAGGCTCCGTTTTGAGATTGGGATATGCAAAACCAGATGGAAATAATGAATAACTATTGAAAATTAGGCTTGTTTGGGCCAGACTCACCTTTCTTCCTGACACCATGTGGAGAAACAGTCAGACCATATGTTAATATTTTCCATTCACCATCTGAATCTATTTATATTCCTCATAAAGGCTTTCACATCGCTACTGTTCAAAGGCTCAGTATTCCAATTTAAAAATATCGGTGGCATATAAGTATAAATGTTGGAATGGTACCACAGAGTCTCATAACACTTCTTGCGCTGAAATACATCCTTGTTAGTAGATGCAAAACTGATGATTGCAATTCTGCTCTTTTCTGATTATAATAAAAGTCTTCCTATCCAAACTCCTCAATTGTTCGGTAGAGATGTTCCCTGATCCAATGACAAACGGTTTAATTGTATGGCCCCAGCACAATCCTTTTGTACTGCAGCAAGTAAACATTACTTGAACAAATCTGACTCAAAAGCTAAGGCAAGCAGAATTCTGCATGTACACAAATGGTAAATGCAGAATAATTCTTTGGTTACTGTTTAGCAATTGCAAACTCAAAACCTTAAGAACATTTCAGTCCATCATTGTATGTTGTTACTAAAATTATTGCTGTCCCATAAATAATGATGGCACTTTGAAGGTGCAACTTGTTGCTGGTACCATGTCACATCGTTATCAATATTCATAGAGAAAGCACATTCAGTTCACTGTATTTACCACAGCAAGAATTAGTGCTTTCACTCATACTCTTAGGATGCCTGTAGCAAACAAAACAATGGAAAATCTGTGCAAGCATAGCACCATTATTCCCTTCAGGTTACAATATAATGTATAATAATTTGAACACTGGAAATTCTTCACAATAAACCAGTTCTACGTCAAACATAAACAAAGATGATTTGCTACAATGGATTGAACAAAGTAGTAATGCAAATCTAATAACTACTATATCAGTTCTAACAGAACGCTCACCATGACATCAATGCTAGTACATTGTGAACGCCAGCGTCTGCCAATCTAGGGGTCAGCAAAGATCAAGAACTATTTGCTTCAGCAGAAAGAATATAACTTTTATACCACTTAGTGACAGAAGACTTGGAATTTGTATTTTTAAGTTCTTCCTGAGAATGTTTCACAAATTTGTGCACTTCAACTGTTAAATAGGCTTTATTAACTGTCCAGAAATTCGACCATATAAGTGCCTAGTTCAATACTTCAGTTCTCAACACAAAGCTCTGCATCAAGTACATGAAAGCCAGTACACTTCTAATCACAAGTGGCTCGCTGCAGAATTCAAACACAATCAATTACAAGAATGTTTTTTGACAACATAATCTATTTTTAATTAAAAAAAATGAAAGGTTAGATGCGTATCATGTATAGTGCCATGGCCGGCAGCAAACAAACTGTGGCACAGGAATTTGCCAAAAGGTGTTAAGTGTGCAATAAAAACAAAGTGCTGCAAGTCTGGCATCGTGGAGAGAGCAAGAGTTAACATTTCAGGTTAAAGGCCTTTTGTCAGAACTCGGGGGGGGGGGGGAAAAAAGTAAGAGATTGAACAGGTTTAAAACAGGTATAAAGGCAGGAAAAGGGGAGAGGGAGGGGGAGAGAACAAAAAGGAAGGTCTGTAATAAGGTGGAAAGATTAAATGACGAAAGGGATGATAGAGTAAGGCAAGGAGGGGATGGTAATGGAACAAGAACCAAAAGATACATCAAGAAGAGGAGTAAATGGGAATAGCAGAATCATTGCTGGGAGCTGCTTCCAAATAACAGAGAAAGAGGTTATGATCCAAAATTGTTGGACTCAAAGTTGAATGCTGGGGCGTTGTAAATATCCAAATCCAAAGGTTAACCAAAAGTTCAACTTTTTGTTGAGCTTCATTGGAACAGGGCAAGAGCCTATGGATAGAGAGATCAGAAGAGTGATTAAAATTACATACAAACTGAATGGAGAATGTTCCACAAAGCAGTCACCCAGTCAATGTCTGATCTCACCAATATACAGGAGACCCCATCTTGAGCAGCACATGCAGTATACTGAATTGAAAGTGCATGTAAATCGCTGTTTCACTTGGAGAATGTTTGTGACCCTGGGTAATGGGAAGGGGGGGGTTGTTAAAAGAAAAGGTGTTGCACCCCCTGCACTTTCACAGGAAGGTGTCATGGGAGGGGGAAGGGATGTTGCAGGGTAATTGAGGAGTGAACCAGGGTGTTGCAAAGATTTAGAGCCCATAGAATAAAAGGGACATTAGCAGCATGGATTCAAAATTGTCAGTGTGATAGGAAACAGAAAGTAGTTGTGAACTGTTCTTATTCAGACTGGGGGAAGGTATATCATGGAATCCTCCAAGGGTTGGTGTTAGGACCCCTGCTTTTAGAACCTGCCTCTCTCAGATTGGTCTTGTCAGCCAACAGCAGAAGTGCACCATTGAAGCTATCCCATCCCCAATGGATTTGCACGTCCATCATCTTACGCAGATGGAAGGATGCTGATGATTAATGCCTCAACTTGGGTGTACAAGGCGTAACTTCAAGATTTGCTCTGGCATAAAACTTGTAAGTATTGTGAACTGTAAAGAGGATAGTGATAACCAATTCTGTGTCAAGAGGACACAGACAGGTGAGTGTTATTAGCAGATAAGTGGCAGATGAAATTTAATGCAAAGCAGTGTTAAGTGATATTTTTGGTAGGAAGACGGAGGCAAGACAGTACAAATGAAAGGAAACATCTTTAAAGGAGATGTAGGAGCAGAGGGCTCTGGTGGTATATGTGCACAATTCATTGAAGGTGGGAGGACAGGTTGAGAAAATGGTCAATAAAGTATAGGGAATTCTGGGCTTTATAAAAGGGGGCATAGAGAACAGTAAAAAGGACGGTTTGATAAACCTGTATAAAAAAATGGGTTCGGACTCAGCTGGAGTATTGTAAACAGTTCTGGGCACCACACTTTAGGCCTTAGGGAGGGCACAGCAACAATTTACAAGAATAGTTCCAGGGATGAGGAACTTCAGTTATCTGTATAGATTGGAAAAGTTGGGACTGTTTTCCTTGAAGAGGGAGTGAAGAGAAGAGGAGATATTATTTGAGGAGAAAAAATTGCAGGGCTACAAAGAAACAGCAGAGGAGCAGGACAAAGTGAGTTGCTCTTCCTAAGGGCAGGAATGAGACAATAGGCTGAAATGGCATCTCTCTGCACTTTCAACCATGGTGGAACAGAAGTCTTGGCTGAGGAGGAAACATGAGTATGGAAGGTGGCATTGTCAGATGAGACACGATGGAGACAGAGAAACAGAGAATGAAAAAGACCTTACAGGAAGTGGGAAAAGGAGGAGCGTAGTCAAGTTGTTTGAGACAGGTAGAGCTGGATAGAGGGCCAGTGATAGGTGGAGATTGCCAAAAAGATGTCATAGACAAAAGGGCAAAGAGGCATTGACGGTGGTGATGTTAGCTAAGAAATGTGCTAATGGGGATATTAAGGGTAGAAAGCAGGACGAGCAAGGGACAGATAGCCCTAGTTGGGGTGGGGTGGGGAATCAATTCCCCCCCACGCCCCCACCCCCCCCCAACTAGGGCTATCTGTCCCTTGCTCGTCCTGCTTCTCCACCTATCACTGGCCCTCTATCCAGCTCTACCTGTCCCACCCCCCCTTAAACCAGCTTATAATTCACCTCTTTTCTATTTTTCCTTAGGTCTGAAGGAGTGTCATTCAGACTCAAAACGTTAACTGTGTTCCTCCCCGCAGATGCTGTCAAACCTGCTGAGTTTTTCCAGGTATTTTTGTTTTTGTTCTTTATTTCTTTTTCCTTTCTCCTTACACCATCATCCCATGTCACTTAATCTCTCCTGCTTTCCACCTTATCACAAACCTTCCTTATAGTTCTGTCCCCACCTCTTTCCCTGCCTCTGTAGTTGCTTATGACCACTCACATTTATAACTTCTTCCAGTTCTAATGAAGATTGTTACTGAAATGCTATTTCTCTCTCTGCATATGTTCCATGACGTGGCAAGTACTTCCAGCATTTTCCGTTTTTATTTCAAATTTGCAGTATTTTATTTTAGCATCGGTGTTAAGTATGCAATTGTCAGTTGACAATAGGACAATCTATGCACTCAACAGATGTCAAAATGCTGAACAAAGATAGGCCATTTCTTTAGACAATAACAGGAACAATTTTGGGGTTATAAAACAGTAAATAAAAGTTTCTATTTCTATGGTGCAGTCAGATTCTTGGTTGTTACAGTCATTTATGTCATTAGAGACTGTCTGTACTTTGGCATTGTCAGCTGTGGGAAAGGTCAAGAAGCAGCAAGTCGACTTGGTTTCATTAGGGGAAACATTACATTCTTATGAAGGTGGTCCATTGTGAGTCAGAAGCAGGGACTCGGTAATAGCTGAGATGTCTGAAAATCACATTACAAAGCAGTCTGTTCAACTACCAACATTCCTTCATGATCTCATCTAGATATGCAAACCTCACATAAAATCATCGGCATTACACAGCACCCTCAAGGAATCTGTACAATGTCATCTTCAAAGACTGCTTTGAAGACTTGCCTTTCAGTAATGATTTGGATATTTCACATCATCTCTCAGCTCTATCCATCAGTCTTCTCTTAATTGTTTGCTAAGGATCATTTTAGACAAAACCTTAAACCTAACCAGGGGGAATGAAATACTTCTGCCTAAATCACATGAGTGCACCATACATTGATGATAGGAGATGGAGTGTCATGCAATGAGCAGGAAAATATTATAAACACGTCTTTGCAGCAAAGCAAACCATGTTGACACAAATAGTCCTGCTGGTGAAAGTTTCGGCATTTTAGGCTTGACGATCGAAGTGCATTGAGGTTAGCTTGTTACAAGTTGGATAAAAGATTGAAATCAAGTGATCAGTTAGCAACCTCAACAAATATAAACACTTGGCATGCATTTCTTAACTTCACAACAGAACTTCAGGCTGGAATTGGTTATGTCATTACTCCCCAACATCACAAAGCTACCAAAAACACTGCTACTACCCACAAATGCATTTAAACATCTAATACAGTAATGCCATAATATCCTGTTATATATCAGCAGGCTCTCAATGTAAGTAAGCACCATAAGTAGCCAAAGTGCAAATACTTGCACTGCAAATCTTAGTCAATACCCAGTGTAAATATCCAAATACATGTAGCAGAAATATAACATGCATGCCTCATTAATAGCAAATACATTCGATGCAAACCTCAGAACAAAGATACAATATAATCATCAAGTGCTTTTGATGTATTACTCTGCAGAAGACAGACACAGGCAACAATGACCTTCTGATAGATGTGCACACAGATACGTGGCAATTATTCAGTAACAGAAGCACACAGCAAATATTTGGAACATATGGGCACACACATTCACAATTACACAGGAAGTACCCAATAATTTCAAGTTTCGGGCTTCAACTTCAGAGTTATTTTGCTTACTTTAGAAGGATGAATCCAGGAGAAAAATTAGTAAAATATATATTATGTGGTGGGTGAAGGAAAAGGTCTGGCCACCCAAATGGTTACTTCTGCTTTTCAAGGTGGCATAGGGAGTAAAGGAAATGTTGCAAAAAGAACTGTATATGCATACTTACAGTCTCTTGTGACAGTTAAACATTTTTAATAAATAATTCCAACTTGATTTTTTTTGAGGGCTACTAAAACAGTTTTATAGAAATTAAGAATTTGGAAAATCACACCGATGAAAGAGTCAGTTTAAAAACAATCAATAAAAATCTTTGCCATCTGTCTTGCTCTTATGGGAGGGGTTTTCTATTGTATTCATAAATGAAAATGTAAAGTGTTAAAGTAAAAGGAAACTGGATTCCATTCATGAAAAAGTGAACATAAATAAGGCTTCCATTAAAAAACAGAAGTTGATTCATTTTAAAAAGGTAACCAAAGCAAAAATACAGTTCAACACAATGTTTCTATGGTTTGACGCTTGTTTTTAAAATAATTATGTCTGCCAAAAATCTTGGGTACATGAAACAGCGCAAAATGTAACGAAACACCACATTCTGCTAACCATTTGTTTACTGAATCTCCTCATTTTTTTGCACCTCCTCCGGTGCCTCTATGTCTTTTTCATAATATGGAGACCAGAACTGTTCAATGACATTTTAAACCGATGAGGCAATTTGAAACATGCAGCACATTTGGCCATGCTGTTCAGCAAAAGGCATTTGAAAACAGTGAAACCATGTCAAACGCAGATGACACCAAATTCTGGTTATGTTGAAGTCGTCAAATAACCCTGCTGGCAGAATAGCAAATCCCATCGACTGATGCCCGTGATAAATCGAAATTCCACACTGATAACTCCGGATTGGTAGATCTTGTCTAAGCTCGTCATATGACCACGCCGGCCAGAATGGAGCTGCACCAAGGGTGCAAAATTATGGTGTGCTGGGCAAGCCATCATTTGACAACATGATTTCCTTGTGAAAGGACATGCAAAACCTGCGAGTATGGCTAAACATGCGAGAAAGTTAAAAATATTGTCGACCGGAGAGAAGGTGAAGTTGATACACCAAGTGGAAAAACGTGGCACGAAGCAGAAAGGGGACATTGTGAAGGAGTGGGAGATTCCGCCTTCAAGTTTGTCCACCATTATGAAACACAAGGTGAACATACAGGAACAGTTCAACAAGCAGGCATTCTTTCCAGCATAGACCGCATAGACAACGTTCCCATCTCCAGTTCAATCTGCAGGAAAGGGGAACTACCCCGGCAAAGAAGCTGGGCCACATGAAGTTCACCTGCAGCAATGAATGGCTGGACAGATTCAAGACAAGACATAACATTGTTTTCCACACGGTAAGTGGTGAGGGTACAGCAGTTATGGCAGCAATGACAGATGATTGGCTCCAAAATGGTCTCACCCAAGTCTTGAACGAGTATGTACCAAGAGACATTTTTAATGCGGATGAAATTGGACTGTTTTACTGTCTCTTGCCAGGCCGCTCTTTGATGTCTAAAGGTGAAACATGTATTGGTGGAAAGTGGAGCAAGGAACGTGTCCCTGCTACAGTCTGTGTCAACATGCATGGTACCGAAAAGCTGCCATTTTTTGTGTTGGGAAACTTCAAAAAGCCACACTGCTTCACCAATGTCACTAACAAAGCCACCTAAATGACCCCTCGTGTTTTTGAAGCATGGATCAGGAAAGTGGACAAAATGCATCAACAAAAGAAAAGGAACATTATCATCATTACAGACAACTACCCTGCACACCCTGACATCATTGTTCTGAAGAGCATCAAGCTGATGTTCTTGCTTCCCAAAACCATGGTCAACTCCAACCAATGGGGTCGGAGGCAGGATTAGGAACTGGAAAGCCCACTACTGATGGCAGCTGATCTTTAAGGTTATTGAGGCCATCGATAAGGGGGAGTTCAATCAACTGTACTAGAGGCTGTACTCACGATGAAAAAGATAGGGCAGATGGTAATGGAAGCCACAATCACCAACTGCTTACACCATGCTGGGTTCAAACAGGTTACGGCTGCACAAGGTTTCGAGAACGACAAGGAGCAAGTTGAGGCCAATGAACCTGATGACAAGGTACTTTTCGCTCACCTGCAGGAGCCCAGCATGGGAATTCCAGCAGAGGCAAAAACAGAAATTTACTCAAAGGTGGGCAATGCCATAGGATGCATGATGGAACTGACAGATAATGGCATCGTAGATGCAGTACGTTCTTCAACCGAGGAGACAGAGGACCCCGAAGAGTCCAATGGCTGCTCGCCCACTTGTTTCCCCAGCTGATGCCACAAGGGCCATAGAAGCGCTCTGGGATTTCAGCAACACAAAAACACTGACAGCATTGAAGACATGGCGGACTGTATCACACACGTCCACAAACAACGTGTTAAACAGAGAAAGATTACGGAGATTGCCCGGAGCTAATTCCTGGCATCTGTCGATGCAAAGCTCGACCTTTTCCAAGGTCAGGCCATTTTAAGGTGTGAACAAATTGAATAAGACTTTGTCACTGCTTTACTGTGTTTTCATTTGAATCTGTTGTTTTTGACATAGACCATGTTTGGAGGCACATCAGGTTCCATAGAGATGCAGCCATATGGGAATGGGGCCTCCTTACCGAGTACAAAGCTCCATTTAACACAAATTTATGGGCGGATCCCATGGGATTCAACTCAGCAGGGTTTTACTGTAATTCCATCCTTTGGATTTTTTTTTATATGCACAAGAACAATACCGGTGGTGAAGTGGCTGTATCGTGAAGGTTTGGGCCATGTCATTGAGGTAAAACTTTGGGATATTTTGTGAAGCAGTACTAGCCCCTGTGGAGCTCTGAACATTTGTTAGCTATGGAGAACTAGTGGTCACCATTCATGAAGCATTACATAAAAGATGGAAGTTGCTGAAAGATAATTCTGTAAGAAAGAATGCAAGAGTGCGTGAGCAGCTTGTTTCTTCTCAGGCTCATTGTAGCTGCATTCAATTACCAAATAATCAAACATCACAATCAATAGTTGCAAAAATGATAAATCTAGTACCAGCCATCACTGTCGGTAATGCTGCAATTGCAACTGTGGATATCAGTATGGTCTAACATGGTTCCCACCAGCCACATGTGGTTAATTAACAACATGGCTGATTGCATTTCTGGTTAGTACATAAAACTGAGTGAGACATGGTCGCTGAGAATGAGATCTCATTACTCAAATGGCACAGCATACATATGGACTTCAACCTCTTTTTGTGAATTTGTTGGTAAAATGCTGAGACAAAAAGCAGAGCGTACCTTTGTTTTTGATTATGTACTTGTCTTCCTTGGCTACTGCTTATTGGTTACCTGCCAAAATGATGCAAAACTTGGGTGCAAACACCCGACTTCAGCAAAACAAACTCTGGCAGCATTTTGTGAGGCTGTCGTCCTGGTCAACTTGATCAATCTGAATAAACCATTCCAGGCTAGAAGAACACAAGCCCAATTGGTAATGAGCAGCTTCAACATAGAATGTCAAGACCATGGTACAGCTCATGCAGTTCAACATTCTCTGCAAACACCCTGATAAAATCAAAGCATCACTCAAGTTATAGATAAAAACCTAGAAACTGCACCAAGGTGTGCTGTGTCTTACACATTCATGCTGGAACTTGGAAATTTGGTGATGCAGAATGTTTTCAGAGTTTCACTAAATGGCAGTGCACGTCTGTTAAATATACATAAAGGTGCATTTACCAGTATTGTGTGTAAGGTGTTTTCCCCTGCAATAATGCATATGGCTTAAATGATGCCAGTGTAGCCACACCTGCGGCTAGTCAGCAATTTCTATTGGACCAACACTGCTGTAGATCTGGAAATGAATAGCAAATGAGCCCCATGCTGCTGAGGACTAACAGGAATCAGTTTGAAGGAAAAACCATGGAGGAGGGCAGATTGACGCTAAGATGATCAGTGGTACACAAACATTTTTCCGCTTAAGGGCCCCTTTTCAAGTGGATTAAGAATTACAGACCCTCATCCAAATTATAATAGTATATGATACTCATAATATGAAAACGCTGCACGTAAAGAAGTGTTTTAATAATTCTTTGAAGAAAACTGGTATTTGCTTACGGATATCAGTGAGATGGCTCTGCTTCTCACTGCAGACCTATCTTTGGCAACAACATAGAAGTAACAGCAGCTCAGGAAGACGATATTGGAGAAAATGCTAGGAAAGCCCAAAGGGAGCACTAGAAGTCCAGAGGGAGTGCAGGAGTAGAGGGGCAAGGGGAACTGAGCACAACTCTGGCTGCTGTTCACTCTCTCATTCCTGACCACAACAACTTGGCAATCGCCCAAGTCGTTTACTCACAAGGTCAGCTCTGAGTCACAGGCCCCTGGAATGTATCTGCATACGCCCAAGAGATGTGTGGACCCCATTTTGAGAACCACTGTCGCAGGTCACAAAAGAATATTGGCAGGATCTATAATAGTTGGAGCCTCCACCTTCTTGGTCAGAGATGAGTGGGTGGGTGACACAAGGAAACTTGGAAAAAAAAGACAAGCAGAGAAAATGAAGGTTTTTTTTGGAGAGAATGGACTCACATGGAAATAGTATGCTCTGTCCATGGATGAAGCTGCCTCAGCTAATTGAAAAACAACGAACGTGAAATGTAGGCTGCAAGTTGCTCAGACTGGAGTGAACAGTAGCAAAGGCTATCGGTTAGCTGAGGAACAATGGACTACGCCAAAGAAGTCTTGCTCTCTTGACTGTTGAATGGTGCTGGAAGTGAGTCAAGAAAACCTCAGCCACTCAACAATTTCAGCTCAATCTCATGTTCGGCAAACATGTCCCCATTACTAAACATGTATTACTCCTTTCGTCAGTTTATTAAATCTTACTGTAATGAAAACAAGCACTTTTACATAAAGCCATTTACCAAATGGTTTGATTTCGCCAACGGGGCTGCACATACAATTTTTGACCTCTGACATACTATTTTGAAACAAAGAGAAACTGGAACTGAAACAAATTGAACAGGACAATACAATGGTCCAGAAGTAGCACAAGGCCCCCAAAGCAGGCCAAATTGCATCTGCAGAAGCATAATGACCCAAGATATGGTTGGGTAACAGTAAGGTGGCTCGTGACATGAGGCACAACAAGACAAAATATTTATTGTTAAGCGAGAGAAAAATGTTCATTTACACAAACAATTCCATAGCTTTAAAGATAAATTACTTTATCCATATTAAAAGGAGTCATGCAACTACAGCCAGAAGGTCATACAATCATTTGGCTTGTTAAATCTGAACTGGTAGTTTTTTTTTGCCATAAAGGCCATCTAATCTAATCCCACTCTCTTTCTCACTGCCTACAACCTTTAACATTCTTTATTCTCAAACAGCTACTCAATTCCGTTTGAAAATTATTTACAAATTCTACTTCCAGCAGAAAATTGCACACTACACTTATCCTCTAATTTTGTTTAAACTTAAGATTCCTTTTGTGATTATCTCAAATTTGTGCTCCCTCATTATTTGATAGGCCAGTAGAAACAGTTCACAATTTTCCATAGTCTTCAAGCTGATGACACACAGTTCTACACAGTTCTCTAACCCTCCACAACCTTGCCAATCAGGTTGCTTGTCAAACTTCCCATCTTCAATGAGTAATTTCCTCCAATTAAACACTGGGAAGATCAAAATCATCCTCAGGACCCACCAGGAGATCAACACCTTTGCAAAGCAGTGCTAAAAACCTTCCACAGCCTTGCCTCTTCCCATGTCAACTTCCCCAACCTGTTCTTTGGACTCTAGACTTGTGCACGCATGCCTGCCCCATTGCTTGTAGCCATGTCTTCAGTCACTCAAGCCTTCAACTCCATAAATCCCTCCAAGCTTGCAGCAAACTTGAAGTCACCCTTTCCTAATATCTCCAGCTTTGGTTTGCTATTTATTTTTCCCTTACGCCTCCACAAACCACTGTGGATATCTTCCCACATGATGAGCTAGATTTTATGGTCAGCAATGAACCAACAAAGCTCACCACTGACCTCAAAAAATGCTGCCCACAAAGAACCAACAAATCTATGCTGCCGGCTTCCCCTTCCCCAACATCGGTTTAAACTGTGGGGAATCGCCAAGAGTGCAGCAGCAATGTCAGAAAGCAGCGTAAGCAGCCAATCGCAATGAAGTATTCTTGCAGACAGCATTAAAAGCACTTCATCCGTAACTTTTTATTTTCAATTTTCATGGAAAAAAAAATTATGACTGGATTTAAATAGAAGCCAAAATATCAATATAAAAATATTTTAAAAACTCCTTAAAAAAATTTTTTTTTTTTAAATGGGGAATTATAATGGAGAAATTTGGCATCCCACAAACATAAAACTAATTTCGTAGGGATGTTGAGGGTATCCGGCACTAATTACGAAGTTAATATGCCATTAAAAACAGTTACACTTTGTTGAATGAGTGCGGAAGTTTTGCAAAGGTTTTTACAGTGAGGCTAATAGCATGGAAGTGGAAGTTTTCCTGACTTACTGGGTTACTTCAGACTTCACTCTGGGGGGTGGGGGGGAGTGGGGCTCAACAGCACTCCCTCCTGGAAGAGTGCGAAATCATTGATAGCTACTTGAGATTTCTAAGCTATTCTGCACATATGCCAAACCTCAAAGTTGAAAAACGGACCAACTGGGTGTTGCGATCATCATCTTAGTCCTCTAACAGGTAATCCCTTAAACTTCTCACCTCAAGTTAAAAATGCCCCCAATCCCTTTAGTTGCCCTTCATAACTGTAACCTCTCATTATCAGTGCAACTTTTACTTTGCTTTGATATTGCTCCTAAAAAGGTGCCCAAAAGCAAGAAACAACAGCATCTTAACAAATATCTTATGCAAGTTCAGCAATGTTTCATTCCCTGTGTTTTTTTTTCTAGGTACAATTTCAGGGTTTTTATTTGCCTTTATACAGCCTTACCTCTCTTTATTGATCCATTATCTGCAAACCATGGCCTATCTATGTCATCCTTCCCACAGATGCTGTCAGACCTGCTGAGTTTTTCCAGCAATTTTTGTTCGTCATTTAAAACCTTAGCATTCAAAATTTATTTTCTCTGCTTTTTCTTGCTTGCAAAATCACTTCCCACGTTTGTGATCTCTGCCCATTCTGCTAGCCTATCATCCTCCACAATTCTCATCACAAATCAGCAACCACCAATTTGAAGGCCATCGGTAATGTTCAATACACTGCCTTCAACTTGCAAATCCGATAAGTAAAAATAGCCCAAACGCAGGACTCGACAGAAAACCACTAATCTTTCCAACATAAGAAACCTGCCTAACTGCTACCTTTTGCCTGTCTTCCCTCCAACCATCTCTTTATTCATGCACCAACATCCATTTAATTACATGTGCCATAATTTTAAATTGAAATAATTATCTATAATATCCACTACATTTCTTTCAATTATTCTCTCAAACATAATCAAAAAATGTGTACTGACTGAATCATGTTGCTCCAAGTATTTAGTAATTCAATCCCACATTACAATTTAATCCCATATTACAGCCTTCAGCAGTTTACCAACAACTGAAGCAAGATTAACCGGCCTATAAATTATCTCAGCTTGACAATGACAACTTTCATTTCTACACTTAATGTAAAAAAAATCCCGAAACAGTTCGCAGATAAACATATTGGAAGCAGAGAGCATTCAAGGAGAGACAGGCAGTGCTGACAAGCAGGATGAGAAAACTATGATCGTCAATATATTGGTTTGGACAGAATATCATAACCAAAGCATTGTAATCTTTTATCCTAATGCAAGTCCCCATGGGATCATTACATTTTTATGGTGAAGGCTTTCCATAGACAATTTGAAGAATTAGCAACCGAATTCTTCACCTGGGCAAAGATTGCATCACAGTGTCTCCCCGTATAACATCTGTCTCATGTGACCTCCTGGACTGGTTTAGATCACCTGAAGGGGTCAGACAGGGACATTGAGCATTTTTTTCCCCCTCTTACGGGCCCTGGTTATCTTTGCTTTTCCTGGGTTACGTGGTTTCGGCAGGGTGTGGTGGAACGGAGATGGTAAGGAAGTGATGCTGCAGGCATCATTATGTGGCACAAACCTGATTGGGCAACTGGTCCTTTCTTGTTGTAAAGTTTCATAAAGACAATATTTATTTAATTTGGCTGGTACCCCAACAAAACAAACTGAGCCACCCAATGAAGGCTCAATTATATGGCAAACCATTAGCAAAATGCGTAGTCCACATCCAAAGAAAGTGTCAGCTTTTATTTCCCCCCCACAACAAGTCCAGAAACAGTTCTTCCCTGACAGTTTGGAAACACTAGGATTATGGTAATCCCCAGATTTTCTGAACAATGTTCAGTATATAGGAAACAATTCAAACGTAGAGAGGAACAAATCAAAAATCACAGAAAATTTTCTACCCAGGAAAGAGACACTCAGCTCATTTGATGCTGGTTGTGCAGCCTTCGGAAAGGAGATTTCGTGATAACCAATCTACAAAAATCATCCATCTTTCCACAATATAGATCCTATTGTCCTTCAAAGTCTTGATGTAATGGTTGCACCTCCCCACCACTTTACAGAGATGATTTAAGGTTTGACAAAAGCACGACAAGAACCCACATAAGGTCTCTTCTGTTTATTTCCCGCATTACCATTGTACTGTTGGTCCACACATTAATTTGCTATTCAAATCTCAAGTCTATTTTTGTCAACTGAATCAACACCAGCAGAAATATAAAGCCCCATTATATTTATACCCTCACGTCAGAACGAAAACATTATGAAGTAGACACAACAACTGGTATTTATATAGCATCTTTCATGTGGCAAAGAGGCTCAAGGCACTTCACATGGACGCAACTAAAGGCAGAATAGGATACCAAGCCAAAGGTGGAGATGCTAGACTAAAAACTTGGTCAAACAAAAAGTTTTAAGGACCGTCATAAAGAAGGTAGAGAGTTTTAGTGAGCATTGTGAAAGTGAAAATGTGTCACAGGGAGAATGCATGAGAGGGCATAGTTGGAAAAATGCAGAGATCTTAGCAAGTTGCACAGTTGGAGATGGTTATACAGATAGGGTGGGATGAGACCCTGGAGCGATCTGAATGTCAAGATGCAAATTTTAAAAATGCGTGTGTTTGATGGACCAGCAAGCACAGCAGTGATGGATGAAGTAAAGTTTATAGGGGAGTTGACCAGGAGACCACTGAAATAGTCAAGCCTGGAGGGTAAAAAAAAAGCACCGATGAGGGTTTAAACAGTAAATGGGGTGAAGTAGGGGTGCAGGCAAGAGGTATCACGGAGATGGAATTAGGCAGTGTTTGCGATGGACAGGATGAGAGACTGGGCCTCAGCTCAGGTAAAAAGAGGGTACAGAGACTGGGAACTGCCTGGTTCAGTCTGAGGTAGTGGCCAGGGAAGGGACAGAATTGGTGGCTAGGGAACAGAGTTTGTAGAATAGACTGAAGACAATGATTTTAGTCTTCCCAAAGCTTAATTATAAGAAATTCCAACACACATTGTCAGACAAAGAAGTCTGACAATACAGAGGTTGTGAAGGGGTCAAGAGAGATGATGGATAATAACAGTTAGATGTCGTTGGCATACATATGGAACCCTACATCATTTCTTCGAATGATGTTGCCTCGGGGCAGCATGGAGATGAGAAATAGGGAGGGGCCAAGGATAGAGCCTTGCGGGTCTCTGGGGCAACGGCGTGGGGGTGGAAAAAGAAGCCATCGCAGGAGATTCTCTGGCTACAAGTGGATAGGTAAGTGGAAATAGGTGAGGCAATTCCACTAAACTGGGCAACAAAGGAGGCACTGAAGGAGGATTTTGTGGTTAGCTGTGTCAGAGAATGCAGAAAGATGGAGAAGAATAAGGAGAGAAATATTACTTAAGGCCACTGTTGCCAAGTGGTGGGAAACTCGATTGGACAGATTCAAACATGAGAGTTGCTGGAAAGGTGGGTATGAGTTTGGGAAGCAACGAGTTCAAGGATGGTGGAAAGGAAAAACAGGTTGGAGATGGGCAGTAGTTTAAAAAGGGCAGAGGAAAGATGGTGGGTTTTTTGAGGAGAGGAGTGATGATCGCAGATTGAAAAGGGTGGGGAACAGCTAACAAAAACAGTTAGCATGGAGGTCAGGCGACTGGCTGGTCAGTCATCTAGTGAGAATACGGTCAAGAGAGCAAGAGTTGGGTCTCGTGGATATGGTGAGCTCAGAGAGGGCATGAGGAGCAATAGGAGAGAAACAGGAGATGGTGACAAGGGGAGGGGAGGGATATGGCACCGGTGGCTGAACAGATAGTCTTTGTGACCAAGATTGAGCCAATTCCTTTTCATTTATCAACAACTGTGTTAATCTTGGTCATCTTACCTACAGTCTGTGGTATGTATGGAGCCAGCAGTTTGGCCTTTTTCTTTTCATAGCCCTTCTGAGTGATATCACCTGAATGGAAAGAAACAAAATAGGCTTAATATCTCAACATTTGGTTAACAATACTTACAATACCAAAACAATGCTGCTAACCCAATGCTCAGTTATTTTACAGGATCACTGTTGCCAATGATGGAGACATGACTCAGGGAGCTCTGCTTCTGATTAAAATGATGGTTAAGTTCACAATTCATTTGGTCTACCTGACACGCAAACACTACCTGCACTCTGCGTAAGGGTTAGAATCGCACAAAGATTTCTGAAAAAAGGCCATTGTTAGAAGGGATTGGAGGCTGCTGGGAGGTGCAATGAGCTTACAAGACTATTTTTATGCTTTGGTTGACCTGGCCTTGAACCCACGCCAAACTGATGGAATGAAAGTGTGTTCTCCTCTTCCAGCTGTGAGAGACTAAAACGAAACTGATCTGGGTGCAATCCAGTGGGTGACAATCCACAAACAAATGTGAACAGTATCTGGCATCAATTAACAGTGACAGAAGGGTGGCAGGTGTGGGATATGCAAACAGTGGTGCAATAGAGAATACCTCTTATGACTAGAGTGTTTAGTCACATTGTTGGGGCAGAGTGGATTTATTCCACATCTGGCAACGCAAGATCTAGTCTCAGAATGTTCATCTTTGATTCTGAGTGTCCAAAACATAACACTGTTCCATTCTTTCAAACAAAAATTCTGACACACAAAAATTTAACCTTCAAAAAAAGTTTGGGCAGCATATGCAGTTAGTGTTTGAACAATATATTCACTTTATATGAATTTCCCTTTAGTATGTTACTGCATTTTTAACCATACGATTTGGAGTACAATGCCTGTTAACTTTTGTCATGATATTGACTAAAAAAACTTTGACAAAATCAGAGTAAAATCTGCCACACGAACTAAAATATTAATGAAAGCAGCCTCAGAGGCTCAAATTACATGAATGTCTCAAATTTTTCATCGCACTGTTTAGGTCATCTGAACCTCTGAATTTATCATTTCGTAAACCAATATAACAAACATTCACTTTTGTATAGTAATTAACTTTGACCCAGAAGCAATATAGCAAGGAAAATTTTTAATTTCTTTAAAAGGTCTGTGGAATCTGCAATTGTTTTTAAGAATCTTAATAAAGGACTTTAGAGTTTGCATCAATTACAAAGGAACCAACTGTAATTTTCTTGGATGTTATAAAATATTGGTCCAATGACCTAGCAACCCTTGATCTGGAAGCAGTAGCAACAAGAAGAAAGTTAAGAAAGATGTCATGAGGCTGACAGACACAAAGGAGAGCTGCAGGCACAAAGGAGCTACAAGCAGAAGAGCTGGAGAATGAAGGTTATCAGTGCACAGATGCAGACAGAAAGAGAAAGCAGTCAGAGAAAGGGGAACACAGAAAATTCTTGAGGAGGAAAAGCAAATTTTTCTCAGGAGGTCGTCAGTTTTTCCGTTTGGCAGAAAAGGAGACAGGAGCTCGTGGAAGTGCTGGATGAGCTGGCAAAAAATGTCTAAAACCTGGAAATGTGTGTGAATAGCTTAGAGACACTAAAGAGCTGAATGTTTTCCCAGAAGTGGCCAAGCCATGAACCAGGTTGTTATTGATTGGTTGAAAAGAAACTCTGAAAAGCTCCACCATCAGAGCTGTCAGGGCCCGAGGGAAAGAGGGTTGTGGAAGTGTGCCTTGCTGATGACAATCATACCTGCGAAACTAAAAGGTGAAAGCTGTTGTCAGATCGGACTCCTGACCTACCCTGCGTAAATAAATAACAGCATATTGTGCAACTGCGTACCAATGTAGTGCCATATGTCTGCCAGAAGTGATGCGGGTGCTCGTGGTTGCATAAGACGAATCTTTGTTGTATCAACTATTAAAAGTGAGATTTACCTTTTCATCTGAAGTGTCATTTTTCTGTTAATTCATGGTTAATTTGTGTTAATTCTGTTGTGAGTTAAAAGAAAAGTTACAATACGTGAAATCTTGTTGGTACTTTCATTTGGGGGTCGCTTGGTAAATTTGGTTTACAGTTTCCTCAAGAGGATCACAACAGTATCAAAAAACTTACAGTAGTAAGAAAATTAAGGGAACAATTAACTTGTATTAAAAATTTTACGTGTAGCAATGTCAGAACAAAGCTTTTTGGGTTAAGATTGTTGCTTTTGAAAGGCTTTGAGTGTTTGATCAAGAGTTAAACACATCAGTCCTTCTGTCTTTCTGGATTTCTAGACACTGGCCTCACCAATTTTCAGTGAATCAGAGTATAAAACTTGAAGTGCAGTAACAAAGAGAACCACCAAGATAACCTGTTACACTTTGGTGCTCTCACTATCATCTATCTTACCAGTATTAAGCAGAAATATACTTATTTGCATAGATTTCTCCCTACAATGGATATGAAAACAGTTGTTTGTTAACATTAAACAGGAATGTTTCACGGCTTTTGTACATTGTTTGCTCAATCTTTGGAGCATCTTAGTGTGCTTGTACCACATTATGTTTCCCTTATGCCTCTACCAATCAGAATCGATTTGCCAACCAATCAGCACTCTCTTCTCGTGCAGTATAAATTGTTGTTCGTTTTACTGTTGGTATTCTTGCGAACTGTCCTGATGAGTTCAAAGACAAAAAGCTTCGACAGCATGTCTTTTTTTTCAGCAATACTCAAGTTTCCCTAATGTGTACTGTATGTATCATTTCTTCACTTCATACACCACAGCATAGTGGGTTAGGTTTTGATGATATATCTCTGGTAGCCATAGGAATATTTATCAGGACCACCACTTCTAGCCTAACATACATTGAGTAGTATACTAAATCACCTCTGAAGTGCTATGCTTAATAAAGTTTTTGTTTCGACATATTTCATATGTTCCACACCCAAGCATGAGGTGATGAGTGCTTGTGCAATTCCTCCCACGAAAGTTTTTATTGCTCAATAATAACCCAGCTGAATAGGATGAAAGTGGAGTGGGATATTAAGTCAAGCCAACTATCTAGGAAGTCAAGTCTTCCCACTTACAGTCCCAGCCTGTCGTTACTGGGCTTGACAAATGAGGGCATTTTTGCATTGTTGGTTTCCACCAACATCAGGGAAGCATACATCAATAATGTTTGCGTCAGCAGCAACACAACAGTTAACTATGTGAAAACTTTCAGAAGGAAGATCATTCGCAAAAGATAACTACTTCTTTCTCCCCCAGACATGACAACGATATATTCCCGTAGTCCTCATGAATCAGTGACATTAATGTGCAAAAGAGAAGGGTTAAACACCAAACAACTTTGTACTCCAAGTTACCAGCTTACTGCACAGAACATCAAACAATGAAATGCTCTTTGCTTCCAATGCAAATGCAATTTTACTACACACACACACACACACACACACAAACATCTTTCAGCGGACATCAAACCACTCCCATGTCACGAACTAATTATTAACTAATCCCACATATCTTTGTTAACAAAATTGTTTCCTCTTCAATACCTATTTAGATAGCATCCTCAACATGGGAAAACATCCAAAGAATAGCAAGGAGAAAGTTTGGATTCTGAGGAGATATTCGGAGTAATGACAAAAAGTTTGGTCAGGGATGGGTTTATTCTGAAGCAGTTCGTGACAATTACACAGAGGTTGTAGCATCTGAATGCATCATTTACAATTGGATTTGTACTTAAACCAGCACATCTGCCCCAATGAAGACAGATAGGCCTTCAGCTGCCAGGGCCCTAAGCTCTGAAATTCCTCCATAAACCTCTCTTTCCTCCTTTAATATGCTCCTTAAAACCTACTTTAACTAAACTTTTGGCCATCTGAATGTCTCATGTGGCACTGTGTCAAATTTTATTTGATAACATACAAACAAGGGGGAGTAGGCCATTCAGCCCCTCGAGCATGCTCCACCATTTAATAAGATCATGACTGATCTGATAGTAACCTGAAATCCGCATCCCACCTACCCCCGATAACAGAGTATCATCCCCTTGCTTACCGAGAACCTATCCACCTCTGGCTTAAAAATATTCAAAGACTCTGCTTCCACCACTTTTTTCAGGAAGAGAATTCCAAAGACACACAACCCTCAGAAAAAACTTTGTCCTATCTCCGTTTTAAATGGGTAAGCCCTTATTTTTAAGCGGTGTTCTAGTTCTAGATCCTCTCAAGAGGAAACATCCACCCTGTCAATCCCCTCAGAATCTTATATGCTTCAATCAAGGCACCTCTTACTCTTCTAAACTCCAGTAGATACAAGCCTAGCCTGTCCAACCTTTCCATATAAGGCAACCTGCCCATTTCAGGTATTAGTCTGGTAAACCTTCACTGAACTGCTTCCAACACATTTATATCCTTCCTTAAATAAGGAAACCAAAACTGTACACAGTACTCCAGATGTGGTCTCACTAATGCCATGTATAACTGAAGTATAACTTCCTTACTTTTACATTCAATTTCCCTCGCAATAAATGATAACATTCTATGAGCTTTCCTAATTCTTCTGTACCTGCATACTAGCCTTTTGCAATTCATGCACTAAGACACCCAGGTCCCTCTGCATCTCAGAGCTCTGCAATCTCTTACCATTTAGATAATATGTTTCTCTTTTATTCTTCCTGCCAAAATGGACAATTTCACATTTTCCCACATTATACTCCATTTGCAGATCTTTGTCCACTCACATAACCTAGCTATATCTTTTTGTAGCCTCATGGCCTTTTCGGAACCTACTTTCCTACTCATCTTTGCGTCATCAGAAAATTTGGCAACCATCCCATCTATCCCTTCATCCAAGTCATTTATATAAATTGCAAACAATTGAGGTCCTAACACTGATCCCTGTGGCACACCACCCGTTACATCTTGCCAACCTGAAGATGACCCATTTCTGCCTACTCTCTGCTTCCTGTCAGCCAGCCAATCTTCAACCCATGCCAATATGTCACCCCCTATACCATGAGTTTTTATTTTCCACAATAACCTTTCATGTGGCACTTTATCAATGCCTTCAGGAAATCTAAGTACAGTACATCCACTGGTTCCCCTTTAACCACAGCACATGCTACTTCCTCAAAGAACTCCAGTAAGTTGGTTAAACAAAATTTCCCTTTCACAAAACCATGTTGACTCTGCCTGATTACCTTGAACTTATCTCTGCTATAGCTTCTTCAGTCATAGCTTCTAACATTTTCCCTACGATAGATGTTAAGCTAACTGGCCTGTAGTTTCCTGCTTTCTGTCTCCCTCCCTTTTTGAATAATGGAGTGACATTTGCTATCTTCCAATCTAATGGGACCTTCCCCAAGTCTAAGGAGTTTCCGAAAATTAAAACCAATGCATCAACTATCGCACTAGCCACTTCTTTTAAGACCCTAGGATGAAGTCCATCAGGACCCGGGCACTTGTCAGCCCACAGCTCCAACAATTTGCTCAGTACCACTTTTCTGGTGATTGTAATTTTCCCGAGTTCCTCCCTCCTGTCTATTTCCTGATTTATAGCTGCTTCTGGGATGTTACTTGTATCCTCTATAGTGAAGACTGATGCAAAATACCTGTTCAATTCATCTGCCATTTCCTCGTTTTCCATTATCAGTTCTCCAGACTCACTTTCTACAGGATCAATGCTCACTTTGTTAACTTGTTTCTTTTTTAAATATTTATAAAAACACTATTTGTTTTTATATTTCTGGATAGCTTTCTCTCATACTCTAATTTTTCCTTCCTTATTAAACTTTTAGTCATCCTTTGCTGTTCCTTATATTCTGTCCAATTTTCTGGCCTTCCACCTATCTTTGCACAATTATATACTTTTTCTGTAAGTCTGGTAAGATCTTTAACATTTCCAGTTAACCGTGAATGGTGTCCCCGTCGCTTGGACTTTTCCTTACTCGTTGGAATGCATCTATTCTGTGTATTCTGAAATATCCCCTGAAATGTTTGCCACTGCATCTCTATTGATAATCCCTTAACCTAATTTTCCAATTTACTTTAGCCAGCTCTGCTTTCATGCCCTCATAATTGCCCTTAAGTTTAAAAAGAGTCTCGGGCCCACTCCTCTCTCCCTCAAACTGAATGTAAAACTCAATCATATTATAGTCGCTGCTGCCTAGGGGTGCCTTCACTATGAGATCATTAATTAATCCCATCTCATTGCACAATACCAGGTCTAGTACAGCCTGCTCTCTGGTTGGCTCCAGAACATGTTGTTCTCAGAAACTATCCCGGAAACGTTCTATGAACTCATCCAGGTTACCTTTGCCCATCTGTCTTTTCCAGCCTATATGTAGATTAAAATATCCCATGATTATTGCTGTGCCTTTCCGACAAGTTCCCATTACTTTTTCCTTTATGCTCCATCCTACCATGTGATTATGATTAGAGGGCTTGTATAAGACTCCCACAAGTGACCATTTCTCATCTCTACCCAAACCATTTCCACATCCTGGTTTCCTGAACTTAGGTCATCCCTCTTTATTGTGCTAATGCCATATTTAACTAACACAGCCAGCCAGCCACCCACCCACCCCATCACCCACCCCCCCACCCCACCCTCTCCTCACATCCTGTCCTTCCTAAACGTCCTATACCCCTTAATATTCAGGGTGCCAATCCACGTCCTCCTGCAGCCACGCCTCTGTAATGGCTATCAAATTGTACTTATTTATTTCTATGTGCACTCTCAGTTCATCTGTTTTGTTTCATATGCTTCATGTACTCTTTACAGAGCCTTTAGTTTTATCCTTTCATGTTTTTTATAACCTCTAGCCTCATCTGTTGATTTACCGTTAGATGTGTACTCTCTATCCCTTCCTGTCACCGTCTGTTTTTCATTTCCCATAATAATACCTTTCTCTTTTGCTTGGTCCCTACTCTTTCATTTACCACATCTTGCCAAGTTTGATCCCTCACCCCCACTACTTAGTTTAAAACCCTCTCTACTTCCCTAGTTATACAGCTCACAAGAACATCGATCCCAGCATAATTCAGGTGCAGACTGTCCCAACGGTACAGATCCCACTTTCCCCAGTATTGGTGCCAGTGCCCTACGAACTGGAATCCAGGTCTCCCACACTGAGTATTCATCTCCCAAATCTGATTTGTCCTATGCTGATTTGCACATGGCTCAGGTAATAATCCATAGATTATGACCTTTGAAATTCTGCTCCTTAATTTGGTTTCAAGCTCTTCATACTGACTATGCAGAACCTCCTTCTTTGTCCTGCCTATGTCATTGGTACCAACATGGACCAGAATGACTGGGCCATCGCCCTCCCACTACAAGTTCCTCTCCAGCCCTGGGCAGACGTCCTGAACCCTGGCACCGGGTCCCATTACCTCGTTCACGTGCAGTAACACCCTCCTGTCCCTGATCACTGACCAAATCAGAAGACCCTATCCTATGAGGTGTGACTGCCTCCTGGAATAAAGCATCCAGGTAACTTTCCCATTCCTTGGCGTGCCGCAGTATCTGCAGCTTGGCTTCTAGCTCAATAATTCAGGGCCAAAGTTCCTGCAGCCGCAAACACTTACCGCAGATGTTTGCCCTAGATCACACCGGTATCCAAAAGCTCCCACATCCTACAATCGCAGCACTTCAACTGCCCTGCCATCTCCAATATCTGTTAATTAATAATTGCTAATTAATTAATTATAATTACTAAAGCCTACACCTTCCAATAGGTTTTGGCACTGCCAGTAAACTACACAACACTGTACTTACAATACTGATAAAACTAATACCACCAGTTACTGGTTTACCTACATCTTTTGCTGCAAGGTGGAAATCAAATACTGGAGGCTAAAAAAAGAGTAGAAGATAAAAGCACCTCCTCCCTACAATTCACCGAACTCCCCAACTCAGCACACTTTACTTCTTCCAGTAAACCTTACCAAAAGCACCTTTCCCCCTGATGCATCAAATTCCCACTTGGAACCAAATTCCCAAATATACTCGCTCATTCTCGGTTTCACTCAGGCCGAAGTCTCCCCTCTCTGACCATGCGCCTTAAAAATCCCTTTCATATCACAGAATCTCACAGTGCAGAAGAGGCCCTTTGGCCCATTGAGTCTGCACCGACACGTGTGAAACACCTGACCTACCTACCTAATCCCGTTTACCAGCACTTGGCCCATAGCTTTGAACTGCACCCTCTCCAGTGCAATCACATCCTTCCTCTAAGGTGGCGACCAGAACGCACACAGTACTCCAGAGCTGTGGCCTCACCAAGGTTCTATACAACTCCAACATGACCTCCCTACTTTTGTAACCTATGCTTTGATTGATAAAGGCAATTGTCCCACGCCAAGTGCTCATTCAGGTACATTTTAAAGGATGTGAGGCAGCCCACCTCCATCACCCTCCCAGGCAGCGCATTCCAGGCCACCCACCACCCTCTGGGTAAAAAGGTTTTACCTCACATCCCCCTAAGCCTCCTGCCCCTCGCCTTCAACTTGTGTCCCCTCGTGACTGACCCTTCAACTAAGGGGAACAGCTGCTCCCTATCCACCCTGTCCATGCCCCTCATAACCTTGTACACCTCAATCAGGTCGCCCCTCAGTCTTCTCTGCTCCAACGAAAACAATGTAAGCCTATCCAACCTCTCTTCATAACTTAAGTGTTTCATCCCAGGCAACATCCTGGTGAATCTCCTCTGCACCCTCTCCAGCGCAATCACATCCTTCCTATAATGTGGCAACCAGAACGCACACAGTACTCCAGAGGTGTGGCCTCACCAAGGTTCTACATAACTTCAGCATGACCTCCCTACTTTTGTAACCTATGCTTCGATTGATAAAGGCAATTGTCCCATTTGCCATTTTCACCACCCCATTAACATGCCCCTCCGCCTTCAGAGATCTAAGGACACACACACCAAGGTCCCTTTGGTCCTCAGAACTTCCTACCTAGTGTCATGCCATTCATTGAATACTTGCTTGTCAAATTACTCCTTCCAAAGTGTACCACCTCACACTTTTCAGGGTTAAATTCCATCTGCCACTTATCTGCCCATTTGACCATCTCGTCTATATATTCCTCAAGACACTCAACCTCACTGTTAACCGCCCGGCCAATCTTTGTGTCATCCGCAAACTTACTAATCCTACCCCCCACATAGTCATCTATGTCGTTTATATAAATGACAACTAATAGAGAACCCATCGCAGATCTCTGTGGTACGCCACTGGACACTGGCTTCCAGTCACTAAAGCATCCTTCTGTCATCTCACACTGTCTCCTACAACTAAGCCAATTTTGAATCCACCTTATCAAATTACCCTGTATCCCATGTGCCTTCTTTATAAGTCTCCCATGTGGGACCTTGTCAAAGGCTTTGCTGAAATCCATAGAAACTATATCAACTGCACTACCCTCATTTATACACCTGGTCACCTAGTCAAAAAATGCAATCAAATTTGTTAGGCATGACCTCCCTCTGACAAAGCCATGCTGACTATCCCTGATCAAACCTTGCCTCTCCAAGTGGAGATGGATTCTCTCCTTCAGAATTTTCTCCAATAGTTTCCCTACCACTGACGTCAGACTCTTCGGCCTGTCATTCCCTGGCTAATCTCTACAACCCTTCTTAAATAGCAGAACCACATTAGCTGTTCTCCAGTTCTCTGGCACCTCCCCTGTGGCCAGAGAGGAATAAAAAATTTGGGTCAGAGCCCCTGCGATCTCCTCCCTTGCCTCCCTCAGCAGTCTGGGACACAAATCATCCGGACCTGGAGACTTGTCCATTTTTAAGCTTCCAACACCTCCAATAACTTGTCACTCCCTATATCAATTTGCTCAAGAACCTCACAGTCTCTCTCCCCCAGTTCGACACCTTCATCCTCATTCTCTTGGATGAAGACGGATGTGAAGTATTCATTCAACACTCTACCGATGTCCTCTGGCTCCACCCATAGATTATTCCTTTGGTCCCTAATGGGCGCTACTCTTTCCCTGGTTATCCTCTTCCCATCCATTTACTTGTAGAATATCTTGGGATTTTCCCTACTTTTACCAGCCAGTGCTTTCTCATATCCTCTCTTTGCTCTCCTAATTACTTTAAGCTCCACCCTGCACTTACTGTACTCCACTAATTCCTCTGCTGATTTGCTTCTCTTGTGCCTACTAAAAGCCTCTCTTTTCCTTCTCAGCGTATCCTTAATATCTCTGGTTATCCATGGTTCTCTGGGCTTGTTATTCCTTCCTATCACCCTAGAGGGAACATGTTGAGCCTGTACCCTCCCCATTTCCTTTTTGAACGCCTCCCCCCACCCCCGACTGCTCTTCTGTAGATTTCCCCACAAGTAGCTGTTCCCAGTCTACCTTGGCCAGGCGCTGCCTTATTTTACTAAAATCTGCTCTCCCCCAATCCAAAACACTTTTTTTGCAATTTTGTCCATAACAAGCTTAAACTGTAGCATGTTGTGGTCGCTGTCACTAAAATGCTCCCCACCACCACCTCAGCCACCTGTCTGGCTTCATTACATATATAGAACTGTAATGAGTCACTCTCTAGCTTAGCTTCCTGCTACAGTAATCAACACCTATTCAGGCAAGGGTTTTCAGGTGATTGACAGTTAACTGCCACTAAGGCAGTTGCCGGATTAACTAGGCTATTTAACTTAATTAAAAGTTGCTAGTTCTAGGTCAGAATCTAACTCTTACTCTAAAATTGAACTTGAAAAAAATTTACCAGTTGAATTCCCACTGTGGACCAAATTCCTAAATATAATCATTCGGTCTCTGTCTCACTCAGGCCAAAGTCTCCCCTCTCTGACCGTGAGCCTCTTACTGACCTTTCTGTGAAGCACTTTGGGACAGTTTACTCTGTTAACAGCACTATGTACATACAGGTTGTTTTTACTGTTATCTGCTGTGATATTGGCCTCAAAAGAGTGCAGCATTTCAAAGGGTTTTCCATTCACTTAGATAATAAATTGGAAATGGAGCATATGACAGCTCGAGAACAATCCAATAAGTGTTGTGGGGTAGCAAATGACCCATCACTCAGAGGACCAGAGCTCAAGCTGTGGCATCATATGAACCTACCTTACACGCGATCAAGAATATTTCTGGTTTTTAGCTGGTTTTTAAAAAACCTCCCACCTGCATCACAGCCAAAAGGCTATCCTCCAAAATATGAATTCAAGTTGTTGATTTGATAAGACTAAACAGGAAAATAGGGGTACAACAAAACCAGACTGATAGGCTTCAAAACTTACAGCGTAATGGGGCAATGAAGCAGGGTATCAAAATAGATAGCCAGCTGGGAACTAAAATCAGACAATTCAGCTCGGTGGGGAGGGGGGAGGGTAGGGAGAGAGCACAAGCCAGAAGCACACAAACTGACAGCCAAATGAAACAAAAGTAGGCAAGAGTAGAAATATTTTAAAAAGTACACTAAACAAATCTCTAGCTGCTTCATTGTCATTGCAGAGGAAAAACTTGGTGTAACATAAACAGATCACTGAAATCCAATCAAATGGCCACAAAGGGGGTAAAAAACTTGTTTTAAAAAAATCTCAACATTGGAGCAGATTTGCAGTCAGCTCAGTAACTGAAAACTAAATAAATTAAACATTTCAGATTTTTAGCAGAATGAATGCATACAGTTGCTACACTAGGTTATCAGTTACTAGAAACATGACAATTACGCCAAACAATTGCAAGGAAAAGGTTTAAAAAGAACTGAACCAAATGAGCGTATACCAAGTGTGACCATGTGCAGCTTTCAATAAATTAATAGTGCTGTAGGAGCCAGAGGCAAACTACTCCTTTTCAAACACACACCATTACTATTGTTGGATCACAAAGAGGCAGTTTCTCATACCTTATAGTGTCACTGCAAATACAGTGTGCAAACCACAAATCTCCATGCGCCAATCCATACAATCAATAGTTATTTTTAAGCTAATTGCAGAACTGATTTTAATTTCCAAGTCTTTCCAAGCAGATTAATTTGCCGCTGAAGGAGTCACAGTCATGTCAAGAAGGGATCTGAACGCTCTCCAGGCTTTTTAAAAAATTTTTAAAAAATAAAACAGCATCATGGGCAAGGTCTACACCACAGCAAGAAACAGCATTGAGGCAATTATTGTATCAGAGGCAGTCAAAGAGAGTTGAACACAGTGGTTTGGATGTGCAGCTCCGGCCAATCAATCCCTTTCCGTCCGAGTCAAGACAGTACAGAGTGCAGCCTCTTTGTTTCCTGTTTTAAGAGCTCAGAGGCTGAATGTGCCACGCGATGGTTTCCTAAACACAAAGCACTAACATCCTCTGCAATCAGACCATCACCCAGAGCTCTAGCAAATCCCACCCACCCCCCCCCCAACCCAAAATTCATCTCAGCCCCCAGGCACATCTGGTACACTTGGCAAGCAGCTGTCGTCACTCAGCTCTGGCAGCTTTCTCAAAGTCTATTAAGATGTGACAAAGCAGTCTAATGCAGCTACTACCCCAGTTTAGCTGAGACACCACAGTGTGAATCAAGGCAAACAGCTGAGCACAGGGTTCAGCAGGTCAGAAGTAACGGAGGGCTGATAATTTATGCAAGTGCGAGGTCATTGTTTTATCACGCTGCGGCGAGACCCCTCCTGGCATGCTGCAGATTCATTAATTGCTAAATTACATTTCCGACTGGCACTGGAACAACTTCGTGCATCTCCCAGATAATATTTAATTCACACAACATGCTTTAACTTTGAGGTTCATGATTTCAGGAGAGCAACCCAAACTGCCTTCTTGGTATAACCTCAAACCACACTATTGCAGCCCCAACCCACCCCCTAAAACGCATTTACATCCCCACCCAATGTCATTCGCCATCAGATGTGGAGCCAATCAATCAATTCGCTGGTAGCTCACAAAGGCCCAAAATAATTTATTAGCAGTGCCACTAAAACAAGATAAATCCATGGTTTTTACTTCTAACTGCAACCAACTCACTATTCATTGGGCTTTAATAACCTAAAAGCACTTTGTATTGCTAAGGCGTTTCATTAAGACAGAACACAAAAATAAAAATCTGGTTATACCACCTAAACACACAAATCTTAAATGTGCATGGGGCATTGAAAAATTGTTAAATAGCAGGAACGCGGCAAACGCTAACCACACCAACTAACCTCCAAAGCACTATAGCAAATGTATGTAATTTAGCATTTTTAACCATAGTAACATTGCGCAATTCACGATCTGTAATCGTTAATTTGGACATATAGTGTACTTTCCTGCAGCAACTACCACCCTTCCCTTCCCCTCCGCCTGCCCCCTCCCCCACCCCATGTGAATCAGTGTCTGAAGCTAATACAAGCAATTAATCAGCTCACATACAGACTTCGGGGATAATTAAACAATAATTTAAATTTATAGAAAACCTTTAATGTAGGAAAACACCTCAAGTCATTTCACAGGAGTGCAAAAAGACAAAAATCAACACAGGACCAAAGGATATGTCAGGACAGGTGACAAAAGCTTGGTCAAAGAGAAAGGTTTTAAGGCAAGTTTTAAAAGAAGACAGAGGTGGGTTGGCAGAAAGTTTTAGGGAGAGATTTCCAGAGTTTAAAGCGACTTAAGTGCCAATGTCAGGAAGTGAAAGATACACAAGAGTTGCAAGTTGGATCCATGCAGAATTCTTGGACAGTTGTAGGGTTGGAAGGATTATGGAGATAGGGAGCAGCAATGCCAATGAATACATAGATAAAAATTTTAAAAATCCAAGGGTTGGTGGACCAGGAGCTAAATGCAGGTCAGTGAGCACAAAGGTGAAGAGTGAGCAGAACTCAATGCAGGTTAGAAAGCAAGGCAGCAGAGGTGTGGATGAGTTCAAATTTATAGAAGATGGTGAAAGGGAGGGCCAGCAGGAAGAAATCAGAATAACTGAGTCTGGGGGTAACAAAACCATGGATGATGGGTTCGGAATCATATAAACTGAGGTAGGAGTGCAAGGTGATGTTATGGAAATGGAACTAAGCGGCCTTTGCAGTGATGAGGATATGAGGTTGGAAGCTCAGCTCAAGGTTAAATAGGACATCATGGTCGCAGTCAGTCAGATTAAGCCTGAGACAGTGGCCCAGGAGCAAGAGGGATCAGTGACGAGGGAACGGATTTTGTGGTGGAGGCTGAAGGCAATGGTTTTGGTCTTCCCAATGTGCAATCAGAGCAAATGGCAAACTACTGACTGGTTATTACGAAGTTATCAGGCCTGCCTAAATCAAACAGGAGTGCAGTAAGTCAACGCTCACACTAATGGCTACATTCCCCCCTTTCATTTGTCTTGTGACGGCAATACAGACATCTAGGGCAAGCAGAAGGTGTGAAACCTCCCAGCTATAGCAAGCTGATCCTCTTCAAAAACAACCAGTAAAGTGAAATCCGAGATGCAGCCAACCACCAAGTAACCGTGACAGGGCCCCGTGTTTCCCAAAAAAAACAAGTCTTCTAGTGTGATGTATTTTCTAGCCAGCAAATTAAAGGCTCTGACCCTACCTCATTAAGTTTGAGTCTCATTTTATTAGTAAACAAAGTAACCATTATTAGCATGCCCTGAACTGAAAAAAAGAATTTTCGTCATTACTGAGATTATCATTTTTCACCCACATATTCATACAAGGTTTCAATTGAGATGCCGTACCATAGACAGAATGTGGTGGTGACACTCCCTGCCAAAAACAGCTGGCAAGTAGAAAGGTCAATTCACCAAACATGCTTTAACACAGAAAGAATAGTGAACAGTTAACAGTTTGAATGTAGCTCCTCTCTACCCTCCCTCACCCGACATCCTTCATCTCAATGAGAATCCAGCACTTTCTGATTACAAAATGGCAAAGAGATCAACAGAACAGAAACAACAGTAAACACTCATTTTAAGACTTCACAGCTTTATGTATGACAATGTGGTTTTGTATATAGTGCCTTTAATGCAATAAAGCATTCCAAAGTGCTTCAAAGGATTGTTATCAAGCAAAATTTAACATCAAGCCAAATAAGGAGATGCCAGGGCAGATAATCGAAAGGTGGGTTAAAGATGTAGATTTTAAGGAGCGCCTTAAAGGAAGAAAGCGAGGTAGAGAGGTGGAGAGCTGTGGGGCTGGCGGGGGTGGGGGGGTGCGATTCCAGTGCTTGGGGCCCAGCCAGCTGAAGGTATGGCCACCAATGAGAGCAATTCTGATCGAGGACAGAATTAGAGGAGCACAAATATCATGGAGGCTAATTTGGGAGAAATATCTCCCAAATAACCATCAGCCCATGTCCTAAGGTTGTCTTCAGTTCTGTGCACACTAATATTCATTAACAGTCTCATGTGGAACCTTATCAAATACCTGACAAATTTAGTCAGATTTGACCAACCCATCACAAAACCATGTTGACATTTACTTGTGTAAATGCTCACCTATTTTCTGATGTTAGATTCTTGCAACTTCTACACAACAGATGTTAAATTCTCAAATCTCTAATTTATTTGTTGCTCTTTCCATCCTGTCTTAATGAAATGATATTTGCAATTATCCAATGCATTGGCACAATTCCCAACTCTACACTGCTTTGTAAAATTATGGCTTACTCACCTGGAATTCCCTCACCTGTTTCTCTTAACACCCGATTGAACCTTCAAGTCCCGGAGGTTTAACTACCTGAAGTTTTTTTTTTAATTACTATACTGTTGCTTATATTAAATCTACTTAATTCCCCCTTTTGGCTTATTTTGAAGTTCTCCTATACCACTGATACACTTTTTTCAGATTTCATTCAATGGATAGTCCCAAACGTAAACAGTATGAATATAAGGTGCATGCTTGCAACAGGAGTTACAAATGTCACTTTTCACAATTTTTATTCGGTTATTAAATAAGCTTTAACAGCTCAGCTTAGATAACATACAGTTGTAACATTTAAGAGTACTTATATTTTGTGCCGAGGAATCTCAAGTGACAGCATAATGGCACTGTGTATCCTACAAATCATTAATATGGTTTTACATCTGTGAGCACTTCAAAATAATAAGACTGTACTATGGATATCTGCAGAAGAGATAAGTTGGATTCCACTAAAATGGCTTAAAGAACCGTGATGTAGTTAAATGCAATCCTCAATGAAGAGATTTAAACTACATTTTATGGTCAATGTTTGCATTCAGTCTTTCTGTAGAATTCTTAGATTTGTCTTACTAGCCTGGCTGTTATTTCACATTAAACTGATAAATGCACACAGTTCCTCTCCCTCCTCAAATAAATGGTGAGGTGATTATTATCATACACCTCCTAAAAGGAAGATAAAATAATAACTAGTTCGAAATAAAAAGTACAGGCACACAGTGATCAGTGTAGCGGGGCTGATTCAAGCTTGTTAATCAAAGGTCAAGGCCCTTCATCAAGGAAGTTCTGACTGCAGGCTTTATGCACTCCTTACACACACACACACACCTTACACACACACACACCTTACACACACACACACACACACACACACACACACACACAGCTTACACACACACACACACACACACACAGCTTACACACACACACACACACACACACACACACACACACACACACACACACACACACACAAGCAACTTTAGTGCACAAGGTTCCAACTCTCAGTTACTCACAGCCCTGAGTAACAGATGCTGCCTAGCAACTTCTTGCTATGGAAATCTTTAAAGGAATTGTCTCATAAGGGTCTCCTTTCATTGTCAGGATAACATTCAGCATCATACAATTTAACCCTAAGTCACTAAATACAATGCTGTATTAATTTCCAGTGACCGATAGTTACCCTTATTTTGATGGAGAATTTCCTGCTTATTCAGAGACTCATTGTGTGCATCTCGCACAAGAGAAAGGTTTCAAACTCCACTATTGACAGCACATCTTCTCGCTAACTGGGCCAGCAAACATCAGACCCACAACTGAAACATGCCTTGACCAACCTTGTCCTCAGCTTTGAAAAAGGGTCACACGGACTTGAACAATTAATTCTGCTTATCTCTCCACAGATGTTGTCAGACCTGCTGAGCTTTTCCAGAATTTTCCGTTTTTATTTCAGATTTCCAGCATCCGCAGCATTTTGCTTTTGTCTTTGACTTCTATCTTCATACAGTGCATTGGGGGTGACAATGCTTCTTTTCGACATGCTCAGCAAAGAATATTTGCGTGATTTGGTGAATAAATGATTTGGTGGATAAGGAGCTGCCCTCAATGAATGGAACACTTGCTTCTGAGCCTACTATGCCAACAAGCTTTTTTCCCTTCCAGCATCTCTCCCCTCCTTACACCTCCTCCAGGTGTCAACAAGAGAATGTGAAGCACAAGTTTGGAAACTAGAACCTTCAAAAATAAAAGCAGGCCAGATTTTGCAGTTATCCAGGTCTCTGGAAAGAAAAGTAAGCTGAAAACAATTCAGCAAGACATCAAAGGAACATAGTATTACTATTTTTGTTAGGTAAGGGTAGCAAGGAAATTTCTAACAAAGGTGAGTAAATGAGTCTGAGGTACAGATCAGCCATGATCTAACCGAATGGCAGAATAGGCACGAGGGGCTAAATGGCCACTCTTGTTTCTATTTGAGGAAAGAAAGAGGTAGTTAAAATGGGATTTGCTTTGACTTTAGCTCATGTTCACTTGGTGCTTCTGGAATAATTCACACCTGGCTTCCCTTCACTAGATGTTTGAATGTGCCTTCAGAAACATTGGAGAAGGGTCTGAGACTATGTCCAAAAGAAATGATATCCCATTCAGATCAGAAGAGAACCCTATCATTATATGTAGGACATTGCGGGCACATCACTGAAGACAAAGCACTTAGAGACAACCTAGAGATGTGACTAGCATGGTCATGCCAGAGAGTATCCAAAACAGGCCAAAAAGTTACAATAGCAGAAGGGAAAAAGAAGAAAGAGAACAAATGAGGCAAATGGGAAAGATTCAAGCTTCCAAATGTATTCTAGCAATAACTATTTTATTAATGCTCTCAATTTCTTCACAGAAATTAACCTCTATCTTGCATAAAACAAACGGTTTCTTACGTGGTTGTGACTTCAGAGAAAAAGTTTCAGCCAATCGATTATTTTCCTAACATTCTAATCACTTGCAGTTTTAAATGTTTTTGTTGCAAATGGAAACAATTCTCGTTTGCCTTTCAGTCTTCAATTTGGGTTAGTTTTTTTTTAAATAGTAATTGTGAAGTTTCAATGTGCTATACCACAGTAATGGGAAAAGCAGTTTTAATCCTGCACTACACAAACTAATAACAGCAAAGGTAATTTGGGAGGTACTAAATGAAAGACAAGGTGTTTACAGGGAGGATAGTTATCGGCAATAATTTGCTACGGGAGCAAAACTAAGAGACTGTTGCACATGGAAGTTTTTGAAATTTTTTGCAAGCCAACTTCCGCCCTGAAAGCTCAAGCTGACAAAATGACAGCAAAGGAAACAGAGAATGTGGGACACGAGTGAACAGGGCCAGGGAAAGTGCATCTCCTTAACAAATCAGATTCTAGGGCTGTGAAATTAATAGCACCAGGCGTGAGAAGGATGTTTAGATCAGAGCATTCAGGTACAGAAAGAGAAAGAAAGCAGGACTAGATTAAGAGAGGAATTCAAAAAAAGGGAAAGGAAAAGGAAACAATTAAAATATTACATTAAGATCTCCAACGATCAAAACCTTAAGGTATGAGACTCCACCCTTGTAATAATTAATTTTCAGAGCCCGAGGGGTTGACTGGCAGTAATTAACACTTACCGCATCATTATATGTTACTTAGGCTGAAATGGGAAGATTTAATTTTCTGTGGTGAATTTAGTTGGTAACCACCATACAAATACAGCAACTTCATGCCATTCAATATATTTCAATGGTGAGCCTGATAGCAAGGTGCCATTTTCACCAAGCTGACTGACAGCAGCTTTTGGGTTTCCATGGTTAACTGTGCATCTACCCTTGCTGAAGTTGCACATAAATAGCAGGATGCACCATTAGCCAAACTGAAAGCACATGTTGGCTCAAGCATATACTGGATACTGCTACATAATTTATGATAGTCTGTGACCATATTACACAAATTATGTGTCTCACCACATACAACCTTCAGGCATTTCCAGTAAACCTTCCCTTGTACAATATGTGTCCCACACTGTCCTCCCAATGAAGTCAGATGCTCAGCCCACATGTTACATGCTTGTTGAAATGCAGCCAAATGGAAATACTAGCACAGGGAAATCAGGGGTTAAACGTAGCACGTTGGTTCATAAAGCCAACAACCACCAGGATTCTCCGAGGACCTACAGGACAAGTTTGGAGACCAAACCTCAAGCTATAAGCCTGCCAATGGTGCTGTCACCACGGTCTTGGATTCATTACATCTACCTGGAAAAATGCCAGTCAGATTAAGGAATTTGAAATCGACAAACAATTATCCATCTGAGGAGAATAATTTAGCAGAATGGAGATGGGGGGGAGAAGAGGAGAAAGATGAAAAATGATCTTAAGTTTTATAGTCCTGGAGATTTTTGCCTTTTAAAGGATACAACCACAACAGTCCCTCTGAGTTCTGAAAGGAGGACTTAGATTAGGCCCAAGGAGGGAGAAAACACAAACATACAAAACACAAATACTGCCTTTGGTGAGTGCAATGTTTACATATCTCCTCACACCAGCAGCCACAGGTTTCCATTATTTTCAAGGTAATGGTGTGTATACAATAAATCAAAGGTTCATGCATTATACCTATGTTATTATCTTTGCCTTCAAAGCCTAAAAGTACAAGTACTGACTGAGAATGAGTACTTGTTCAGTTCAAGTACTGAATTTATCAGCAAAATTTTACAACGCAGACCAAAGTTGTGTGACCACAAGAGATAGCACTCATTGCACAAATAACAGCATCACAATGACTGATGAACAACCATTACTCAAATAAACACAGCAATCCACTTCAAAAGACTTAGCAAACTAACTATAAAACAAATATCCCAATTGGCACAGAAAAATTAAAATGGCTTACATAAATCATATACTAAACAGCCATTCTAAAACAAAATACTGACTGAAATGTGATATTACTCCAGTTTAAAAGTTCAATAGTTATGGTGAACTAATATTTAGGGGCAATTAAGCTAAAACAGCGGTCAGCTTGGAGATCCTTTCAAAGCAAATTCTGATAATGCAAAAAAGATGATCCACAGCTCATGTAAGGACTAAATGCAACCTGCAACTCTGCCCTCAGTATCCTAACTTCCCCTTTAACAGCAATAGCCAGGTTTGGGCTGATAAGTAGTAAGTAACATTCACACCACACAAGTGCCAGACAATGACCATCTCCAACAAGAGAGAATCTAACCATCATCCCTTGATACTCAATGGCATTACCATCACTGAATCCCAGACTATTAACATCCTGGGGGTTACCACTGACAAGAAACTGAACTGGGCGAGCCATATAAATACTGTGGCTGAAGAGCAGGTCAGGGGCTAGGAATCTTGCAGTGAGTAGCTCGCCCCCTGACTCCCCAAAGCCTGTTCACCATCTACATGGCACAAGTCAGGAGTGTGATGGAATACTCACCACTTGTCTAGTTGAGTGCAGTCCAACAACACTCAAGAAGCTTTACACCATCCAGGACAAAGCAGCCACTTGATTGGCACCCCTTCCACAAACATTCACTCCTTCCGCCACCGACGCACAGTAGCAGCAGTGTGTACCATCTACAAGATGCATTGCAGGAACTAACCAAGGCTCCTTCGACCACACCTTCCAAACCCATGACCACTACCATCTAGAAGGATAAGGGCAGCAGATATCATAGGAACACCACCACCTGGATGTTCCCCTCCAAGCCATTCACCATCCTGACTTGGAAATGTATCTCTGTTCCTTCACTGTCACTGGACGAAAATCCTGGAACTCCCTAACAGCACTGTGGGTGTACCTATACCACCTGGACAGCAGCAGTTCAAGGCAGCGTCTCACCACCACCTTCTCAAGGGGCAATAAGGGGTGGGCAACAAATGCTGGCCTAACCAACGACACCCACATCCCAGAAATGAATCTTAAAAATTCACCCACATTGTTCAATACTGAAGACTCCTGTACACTGTTGCCATCTGCACAGCAAATAATCCAGACTGCTCAGAACAACTCGACTCCCGAGATTTGGTGGGTGGGGGCGGGAGTGGAGGAACTGCACTGGTAATTCCTGCTCTCATAGTCAGGCTTTTTTCTTTCTCTTGCTGCCTAAAAAGCCATCATAAAAAAGGACAATAACATTCCTCTTGGACTTCATTCTAGGATGCAGTCTTGCCTCGGCTTTCACAACAAAGCATGCAGGGAACCAGACCAAAATAAAAATACCTGGAAAAACTCAGCAGGTCTGGCAGCATCTGCGGAGAGGAACACAGTTAACGTTTCGAGTCCATATGACTCTTCAACAGAACTAAGGAAAAATAGAAAAGAGGTGAAATATAAGCTGGTTTAAGGGGGGTAGGACAAGTAGAGCTGGATAGAGGCCAATACAAAAACAGAATTACCTGGAAAAACTCAGCAGGTCTGGCAGCATCGGCAGAGAAGAAAAGAGTTGATGTTTCGAATCCTCATGACCGTTCGACAGAATTGGAGGCCAATGATAGGTGGAGATAACCAAAAGATGTCACAGACAAAAGGACAAAGAGGTGTTGAAGGTGGTGATTTTATCTAAGGAATGTGATAATAGGTGACATTAAGGGAGAAAGCAGGACGAGCAAGGTACAGATAGCCCTAGGCTAAAAGGTACAGATAAAACAATGGATGGAAATACGTTTAAAAATAATGGAAATAGGTGGGAAAAGAAAAATCTATATAAATTATTGGAAAAAATGGGGATCGGAAAGGGGGTGGGGATGGAGGAGAGAATTCATGATATAAAATTGTTGAACTTAATGTTCAGTCCGGAAGGCTGTAAAGTGCCTAGTCGGAAGATGAGGTGTTGTTCCTCCAGTTTGCGTTGAGCTTCACTGGAACATTGCAGCAGGCCAAGGATGGACATGTGGGCATGAGAGCAGGGTGGAGTGTTGAAATGGCAAGCAACAGGGAGGTCTGGATCATGCTTGCGGACAGACCGCAGGTGTTCCGCAAAGGGGTCACCCAGTCTGCGTTTGGTCTCTCCAATGTAGAGGAAACCACATTGGGAGCAGCGAATGCAGCAGACTAAACAGAGGGAAGTGCAAGTGAAATGCTGCTTCACTTGAAAGGAGTGTTTGGGCCCTTGGACAGTGAGGAGAGGGGAAGTAAAGGGGCAGGTGTTGCACCTTCTACGGTTGCATGGGAAGGTGCCGTGGGTGGGGGTTGAGGTGTAGGGGTGTTGGAGGAATGGACCAGGGTGTCCTGGAGGGAACGATCCCTGCAGAATGCTGCCGAGGGGCGAGGGGAAGATGTGTTTGGTGGTGGCATCATGCTGGAGTTGGCGGAAACGGCGGAGGATGAACCTTTGAATGCGGAGGCTAGTGGGGTGATAAGCAGGCTGCTGTTTCTATTGTTGGGAAGCTAACTAAGGCAAGCCTCCATAAATATGCATGCAAACTCAACACACAACATAACCCAGTGTCAGGAGTGTTTTTTGATGATTGAACAGAGCTAGGATTTAAGAACTCTGCAGAAGTAACTTGGCATGGCGAGAATCACAACTCAACACCAAGTGCCATACATACACCCATTAATTGAACATTGACACTTGAGTTATGGTGAGTGATCTGGAAGCAGAAAGCATTCATAGTGCTACCACTAATGCGTCAAGACCATGGTGGCTTGAGCTGTCTCCAATAGGTTTCTTTTGAAGCTTGCGGTCAATGACACTTCGGAAGTCAACGGTCAAACTCAGGTCTAAATCGGGTAAGATACATCTAAACTGAGGATCAAAGCAAAGCTAAGGTTGATGCATGTAAAGTGTTGCTCCTCAGAGGCTAATTTAGAGTTGGAATTTACCAACATGGCTCAAAATCTCACTCAGCATCATACACATTCAGAATAAATTAGCTAAAGAATGGTCAAACCCAATACAAATAGTTTGGTGAAAAACTATTATTGAGATGAGTCAGCCCTTCTCAAAGTGAATTCAAAAGAACCACCCTGATAACCAGATCTTCCTTTCCATCATGTCAGATTGCAGGATTGTTTTCCTCCTCTATTAGGCATGTTATACATGCTCATCTTTTGCTAGTTGAATGTCAGGATGCATTCACATTAATATAAAAACAAAAAACTGCAGATGCTGGAAAACCAAAACAAAAACAGAATTACCTGGAAAAACTCAACAGGTCTGGCAGCATCGGCGGAGAAGAAAAGAGTTGACGTTTCGAGTCCTCATGACCCTTCAACAGAACTGATCTTTCTTTACAAGGAGAGGGAAATATAAGCAAGTTTAAGGTGGGGGGGGGGTGGAGAAGTGGAGGGGGGGGGGTGGGGGGGGGGGGGTGTTAGGATAGGAGCAGATCATCAAAAGATGTCACAGACAAAAGAACACAGAGGTGTTGAAGTTGGTGATATTATCTAAACGAATGTGCTAATTAAGAATGGATGGTAGGGCACTCAAGGTATAGCTCTAGTGTGGGTGGAGGAGCATTAAAGATTTAAAAATAATGGAAATAGGTGGGAAAAGAAAAATCTATATAAATTATTGGAAAAAAAAATAAAAGGAAGGGGGAAGAAACAGAAAGGGCATGGGGATGGAGGAGGGAGCTCAAGACCTAAAGTTGTTGAATTCAATATTCAGTCCGGAAGGCTGTGAAGTGCCTAGTCGGAAGATGAGGTGCTGTTCCTCCAGTTTGCGTTGAGCTTCACTGGAACAATGCAGCAGGCCAAGGACAGGCATGTGGGCAAGAGAGCAGGGTGGAGTGTTAAAAAGGCATGCGACAGGGAGGTTTGGGTCATTCTTGCGGACAGATCGCAGGTGTTCTGCAAAGCGGTCGCCCAGTTTACGTTTGGTCTCTCCAATGTAGAGGAGACCGCATTGGGAGCAACGAATACAGTAGACTAAGTTGGGGGAAATGCAAGTGAAACGCTGCTTCACTTGAAAGCAGTGTTTGGGCCCTTGGACGGTGAGGAGAGAGGAAGTGAAGGGGCAGGTGTTACATCTTTTGCGTGGGCATGGGGAAGTGCCATAGGTGGGGGCTGAGGAGTAGGGGGTGATGGAGGAGTGGACCAGGGTGTCCCGGAGGGAACAATCCCTACGAAATGCCGACGGGGGGGGGTGAACGGAAGATGTGGAGTTGGCGGAAATGGCGGAGGATGATCCTTTGAATGCGGAGGCTGGTGGGGTGATAAGTGAGGACAAGGGGCACCCTATCAGGTTTCTGGGAGGGAGGAGAAGGCGTGAAGGTGGATGCGCGTTCACCCCCCCCCGTCGGCATTTCGTAGGGATTGTTCCTTCCGGGACACCCTGGTCCACTCCTCCATCACCCCCTACTCCTCAACCCCCACCTATGGCACTTCCCCATGCCCACGCAAAAGATGTAACACCTGCCCCTTCACTTCCTCTCTCCTCACCGTCCAAGGGCCCAAACACTCCTTTCAAGTGAAGCAGCATTTCACTTGCATTTCCCCCAACTTATTCTACTGTATTCGTTGCTCCCAATGCGGTCTCCTCTACATTGGAGAGACCAAACGTAAACTGGGCAACCGCTTTGCAGAACACCTGCGGTCTTTAAGCAAGAATGACCCAAACCGCCCTGTCGCATGCCTTTTTAACACTCTACCCTGCTCTCTTGCCCACATGCCTGTCCTTGGCCTGCTGCATTGTTCCAGTGAAGCTCAACGCAAACTGGAGGAACAGCATCTCATCTTCCGACTAGGCACTTCACAGCCTTCCGGACTGAATATTGAATTCAACAACTTTAGGTCTTGAGCTCCCTCCTCAATCCCCATCCCCTTTCTGTTTCTTCCCCCTTCCTTTTGTTTTTTTTTTCCAATCATTTATATAGATTTTTCTTTTCCCATCTAGTTCCATTATTTTTAAATCTTTTATGCTCCCCACCCCCACTAGAGATATACCTTGAGTGCCCTACCATCCATTCTTAATTAGCACATTCGTTTAGATAATATCACCAACTTCAACACCTCTGTGTTCTTTTGTTTGTGACATCTTTTGATGATCTGTTCCTATCCTAACACCCACCCCCATCCACTTCTCCCGCCCCTCACCCACCACCTTAAACCAGCTTATATTTCCCTCTCCTTGTAAAGAAAGACCAGTTCTGTTGAAGGGTCATGAGGACTCAAAACGTCAACTCTTTTCTTCACCGCCGATGCTGCCAGACCTGTTGAGTTTTTCCAGGAAATTCTGTTTTTGTTTTGCATTCGCATTAACTTACCTGAATTGGGGCGTATATCACCATATCAACTATAAGCACAATAGAATTCAATTCACTGTATGAAATAACTATCAACCAACTTTACAAAATGTACTCAACTGAATAAACATGGTTCTAGGATATTGAGTATTATATTTATTGTTAGTATTATTGTATTTTGTTCAGTCTAACATAGAATCAAATTTTCAAAAGATTTGACTGCTACTATATACAAACTAATGGGCAAAATAGAAGCAAATCTAGCAAGCCTGGTCTGCAACAAAATGTGTTGCATTGCTTTGCAGTGCATACGCTGAGCAAATTTTGAATGAAAGCCAAACAGGAAATCCTACTTCAATCGGTTCTTCAGCTTAAAATGCACTAGATATTGTATCTAGGGCTACAGCTGTCTAAAACACACACAAACACACAGAGTGCTCTGTATTTTCTTAAACCTTTACAAGGGAAGGGGAAAAAAAACACCATTTGAATATCTAAAACAGGGTTAGACAATTATAGGCTCATGACTCAATGGAAATCTCCTTTTTGTTCCAAATGTGTAAAGTTACCAACAATTTTATCATTGGGTAGTTTGCCCATTGAAAATTTAGAAACAGCCAACCAAGTAACTCACTCACACCTTGTACTAAAAGGACTGATCTACATGCCTACAGCTGCATGCAAACTGTACACCAGTTAGAAGTGAACATTCTCAAGTGTTTGACACCATTAAAAATGAACAGTTAAATTACATTAACAATACTCAATGATTACAGCACCAGTGACTGCTGAAGACTAAAACAGCAAAAGGCAGAAGCAATCATCAGGAAGAACATGCATCTTCGTCACTGCTTCCTACTCACTCCGTATGGCGGTTGGAATGCCATCATTTGCTGATTAGCCCATGTTAAGAACATTTCAATGGTAATGAAGACTCAAGAGTTATATATTATTGTTGTTGCAAATGGCATGGAGATGCCTGGTACAGACAATATTGCAAACAACATGCAGGTGGTGACTATTCTGCTGAATACAATAGGAGCACACTATTATGGCGTACTGAAAGACTTATATTAGTAGACAAAGCCAGCAGCAAATTATATTATCTGAGAATACGATGAAAACACCTGAAAAAAAAAAATGCCAATGCGGGATCATTTCATTCATGCTCTATAGAGTAAATCCAAGTCACTCAAGCTTATTGAAAGAGTGAGTGCAGACCCAAGGCTGATGGTTTGAGATGCAGTGGTCCACAGGCTTGCATGTGAAGTAACAGCAGGGGGGACACAGGCGATGAGAACTGAACTATCATCGTCATCGACTGTTCCTCAATTCAAGAATGATGTTTGCTCAGGATCTCGAGTTTCTCCCTTGGGTCTTCATGTGACTGAACAGGCTGATTTTTGTTCCACAGAACTTTGGACACACAATGTAGTGGGATCCAGAGTACAGGATTTACTTCCATTTCTTTCTCTGCTGTTATTCTACTTCAGCACTGAGGTGTGGGGCTCAAAGCACAATGCAGCTTGATGGGCAAGCTGGCACTACTCTGAACAACTGGTAGCAAGCTCCTCCTTGTCATTAATGCCAATGCTGCCACACATCAAAGAAAGCTTCAGAGTGTCTTTGAAATGTTTTTTTTTGCCCTCCAACGGAAAGTTGGCCATTTCAGAGTTGAGAAACTGGGACCTGGTGAGGAAGATACTTTTCGGCCATCTGGACACAATGTCTAGTCCATCAAAGTTGATTTTGCAGCAGTTTTGCCTTGCAGAATTGGCTTCAAGGACACTCACATTTATTCAACAGTCCTCCGAATGAATCCGGAGGGTGCGGTGGAAGCATTGCTGATGCAATTTCTCTAGTGCTCTGCATCTCTGATACAGAGTCCAGGTTTCACTGCATTGCAGGAGTGTGGTGACGACAACTGCTCTGTACACTAGGACATTTGTTGACTTGCGGAGGTCTTTGTTGTCAGACATTCACTGCTGTAGTTTGTAGAAGGTTGAGGTGGCACAGCTGATCTGGTGTTGGGTCTCCTCATCTATGGTGCCCTTTGGACAGACATGGCTGCCAAGATATGGGAAGCAATCAACATATTCCAGGGTGTCTCTTTTCACATAAACAGGAGGTGGAATATTTGGCTGAGCAGGTGTGCTTGATAACTGTATTTTGTTTTGGCAACATTCAAGGATAAGCCAAGTTTGTCTGCAGAATTGAAGAGGTCAAGAGTGGCTTGCAAGTCTGATGCAGAGCGGGCAACAACATTGCAGCCATCCACACACCATAGATCATGTGTATCTATGGCGGTCAGTTTAGTTTTGACATGGAGGCGAAAGAGGTTAAAGAGTTTTCCATCTGGACAGTATTTAATACTCACACCAGAAGGCAGACGGTCTTTGATGAAATAAGTAATCACTGTCAGTAAGATTGTAAATAGTATGGGGCAGGGTCTTTGTTGCCAGGCAAGTCCAAGAAATATGTTGAGAATAACACCAAGAACTCTTCATTGTATTCATTGACCTGACCAAAGCATTTGATTCAGTAAATCTGTGGACGTGCTCCAAAGATTTGGATGTCCAAGAAAGTTCACCACAATCCTGCAATTGCTGCATAGTGATATGACTGCAACTGTCCTCAGTGGGAGATCTGAAACACACACCTTCAAAATCTGGATCGGTGTCCAGCAAGGACGTGTTGTAGAACTGAATCACTGGGGATGGCAGTTATGCCCACACAGGGAGAATCGGACAACATGGTAACCATTGAGTATGGAAAGCCACAAAGGAATTCGCAAAACAAGGAGAAGAGTTGTGACAAGCAAAAATCATGCTTTCAATGAGGGAAGAATCAGCTACTTACGGAGAGTACTCAAAAACTGGACACAGGGAATGCTGAAGCCCAAGAAAAATCCACAGGCACATCAGAACCATACAAGCAGAGGCAAAGACAGGGTAAACAAAGACAGTGCAAATAAAGAAACTCACAAATGGGATGAAGTACAGGTGGTAGTAAGAGTGAGAATAATGGTACCCATAAATATGCCTATACAGGTTGAAGTTCTACGATGATGCAATTTTTGGAAAAGGGACTACTCCAACAGAGGGCAAGGTTACCATGGAAAGTACTGAGTCCAGTGTGACAATAGTACCTTTGGCTTTCTATGAAGCTAGCAGGCTACCTACGCTAAGAGCAGACAGTCATTTGTCAATTTCACAGGGGAAGGTATGAAGCCAACTGGAAAGGTGAAGGTGAAGATGAAGATTAGATAAGCTAACTTCAAAGATGAGCTGTGTGTGTGTACGCGCGCACGTACGTACACACGTGCTGTACAACGTACAAAGTGCATATTGCTGGGAAGAGATTAATTGGAGGTAATTCCTTTGAAGTGGAAGTCTTTAGGCAGGTCTACAATGTAGGGAGAAGTACATAGGTTTCCTGTTGGAGAAGCATTCAAACTTGTTCGATGGAGAGTTAGATAAGCTCCTGCATGTCAAGACAAAGATGGCTGTGAAAGAAGGTGCTATTCCAGTCAGAATAAAGCCATACAAAGCTCCTTATGCAACCAAAGGGCAAGTGGAACAGAAGGTGGATTGTCTCCAAACATCCGGTGTCCTGCCACCAGTCCCACAGTGAGTCGAGTTCCCAAAAACAGTACGTTACAACTGTGACTGTATGACTGTACCATTAATCAGATATTGAGCTCAGCACCAGCCTCGAATATAAATACTGAAGACATAGTTTCAAATTTGAGTGAAGTAGTATTTTCCAAGTTAGACCTATCACATGCCTACAGTCAGTTAGAGCTAGATGAAGAGTCAAAGCAGTACTAGGTCGTTTCCAGCCAGAAATGTCTCTTTCAACAGATTAGATTGGTATGTGGCTTTACTACTGCACAAGCTTCTTGGCAGAATGCAATGGAACAGGTTCTTCAAGGACTACCTGGGGTGCAGGTATATCTGGATGATATTTTGGTCAAGGGTCAGACATAAGAGGAGCAGATGATAAATCTAGACAGAGTGCTCACATGCTGAGAGGGGCAAGGCCTGAAGTTCGAGAAAGAGAAGCGTAAATGCATGCATGGCTTGGTCAAGTTCTTAGGACACATGATAGATGCACAAGGGGTACACAAGTTAGAAGAGAAGTTACAGCAAATTGAGAACATGCCTAGACCTACAGGTATGTCTCAGTTCAGGTCATTCCCGAAAATACTTAATTATCAGAAATTTGTACTGAACCTAGCACATAAAACTGCGCCATTGGATGCACTGCAAGAAGTGACTCGGAAATATGAGCGGCCACAAGATGATGATATATTCATGCGATTGAAGCAGTTGTTCGGAGATAAAGCATTTTTGACACATTCTGACCCAAAACCATCAATAACGATTGCTACTGATTAAAGTTGTATCAGCATTGGAGCAGATCTCTCAAATATCTTTCATAATGGAAATGAAAGGAGGATACAGTTTGTGTCAAAACCGTTAACAAAAACTAAGCGGAAATATCTTCAGATACAGCGCGAAGCTTTGGCTATTGTGTTTCATTGAATCATAGAATTGTTACAGCACAGAAAGTGGCCATTTGGCCCAACTTGTTCATGCTGGTTCTCCTTAGGAGCAATTCAGCTATTACCACTCTCTACCCTCTTCCCATATCCCTGCACATTGCTCCTTTTCAGATATTTAGAAACAGAAAAAATTATGGCACAGGAGGCGGCCACACTGCCCATTGTGTCTGCACTGTCCGAAAAACGAGCCATCGAGCCTAATCCCATTTTCCAGCACTTGCCCATAGCCCTGGAGATTACAGGACTTCAGGTGCATATCCAGACATCTTTTAAATAAGTTGAGGATTTTTGCCTCTACCATCCTTTCAGGCAGTGAGTTCCAGACCTCGACCACCCTCTGAATGAAAAATATCTTTCCTCAGCTCTCCTCTAACCCTTCAAATCACTTTAAATCCAAACCACTAGTCACTGACCTCTCTGCTAAGGGAAGCAAGGTCCTTCCCATCCACTCTATCCAGGCCCCTCACAACCTTGTACACCGCAATCAAATCTATCGCCAGCCTCCTCACTTCCAAGGAAAACAATCCCAGCCTATCCAATTATTCTACATAGCTGCAATCTTCTAGTCCTGGCAATATCCTCGTAAATCTCTTCTGTACTCTCTCTCTCTCTCGAGTTCAACTACATTTACATTTCTTAAATGGCGAGAAGTTGGGAAGTGTGTGTGTCCAAAAGAACCCGGGTGTCCTTGTTCATGAGTCACTAAAAGTTAGCATGCAGGTGCAACAAGCAACTAGGAAAGCAAATGGTACATTGGTCTTCATCACAGGGGGATTTGAGTACAACAGCAAAGATCTCTTGCTGCAGTTATACTGGTGAGACCTCATCTGCAATACTGTGTACAGTTTTGGTCCCCTTATCTAAGGAGTGATATACTTGCCATAGAGCGGGTGCAATGAAGGTTCACCAGATTTATCCCTTGGATAACAGGATTGTCTTATGAGGAGAGATTGAGGAGACTGAGTATGCATTCCTTAGAGTTTCAAAGGATGAGGGGTGATCTCACTGAAACTTACAAAATTCTTACAGGGCGTGACAGGGTGGATGGAGGTAAAATGTTTCCCCTGGTTAGTGAGTCCAGGACCAAGGGATATAATCTCAGGACAAAGGGTAGGCCATTTAAGACTGAGATGAAGAAGAATTTCTTCACTCAGAGGGTGGTGAATCTTTGGAATTCTCTACCCTAGAGGGCCGTGGAAGCTCAATCATTGAGCATGTTCAAGACAGAGATCAACAGATTTCTGGATATTAACGACATCGAGGGATATGGAGATAGTGCCGGAAGATGGCTTTGAAGTAGGTGATCAGCCATGATCTAATTGAATAGCAGAGCCAGTTTGACGGGCTGAATAGCCTACTCCTGTTCCAATACTCACATGTTCTGTAATGAGGTGACCAAAACTGCACACCGTTGTGGCCTAACTGGAATTTTATATAGTTCCAGCATAACCTCCTGCCTTGAAAATATAATAATTCTCATAATATTGAGATTTATTGTAAAGGTAGGTTAATAGTGGGGTTTGGATAGAGCGCGCCCGCGAGTGAGAGTGCGCGAGAGAAAGAGTGTGTGAGCGAGTGAGAGAATGAGAGAGAGAGAGTTTTAACTGAATTGGAGATAGCTGGTCTGGAGGCTTTGAGTCATCAAAAAAGCTAGGTTTGAAATGCTAAATATATAAACATGGCTGAAGTTTTCAAATGTGAGGTATAAGGAAAGTTGTGTTCTTAGATTAATTAGGGTAGTTTGAATTTCAAACAGATGTTAGGATGTTAGCCAGAAGAAGCTAAGCCAAACTGTATTTATTTTTCCAAAGATTACTGGTAAAATTAGTGCTATGAAAAGATTTATATTATGAGAACAGTAAAGTTCCAAAGATATATTGGAACAATGGGCTTTGCATTAAAAAGGGTAAACATATAAAAAGGAGATAAGGCTATGTGTAAGAGAGGAAGGCATACTAAGATCTAACACAAGCAGGAAAAGCCTCCAGCATCTGCGAATCAAGTTACAGGAACCGAAGCTGACTCACTGTCTAAGGTGTTGTGTTGCTTTGCCTGGATCTGTTTAAATCTATTTGCTTTTTTACTGTTGCCTTAGCAGAGGTGTACCTGGGAGCCAGGTTAATTAGGGGTTTTAGGAGTTATTATAGTCGTAATTTGTAGACCAATGTAAGTGTTTGAAATATTTTCTTTTGCTAATAAATGTTTAATTTAGTTTTCTAAAAACCTCAAGTTGTGGTAGTCTTATTACTTCTCAATTAGGGCATGCATCTCAAAATAAAATACAAATTGCAAAACAGTTGTGACTACGTGATCAAGTTTCCCTTGTTATCTTGATCCACCTGCTGTGTCATAACACTCCCTTCTCTTCTTTTTTATGCCTCAGTTAATAAACACATTTACATGGAAAAGGTTTTACATGCATTTATAAGGACACAAGTTCATACTCATTATGGATAATAAACCACAAGCTGCTTTGATAGGCCCAAACAAAGGGTTACCAGTACTTGCAGATGAGGGAATGCAAAGATGGGCAATATATCTCTCAGAATTTGAATATGACATTAAATACTGCAGTTCAAAGGAAAACACCCATGCGGATTGTTAGTCGAGGTTAGCTGGTACTAACGCAGATTCGGTATCGCATGAATCAAATGTATCGGTATGCCATGCTTACGTTTTGCCGTGCACTAGGGAAGAAATCTGCAAACAAAAGCACAAGGACACCGTCCTTTCTAAAATCATGAGGTATACCTTGGATACCAAACAAGCTCTTGGAAGGAGGGAATTTGAAACCCTTCTGCAATCATAAGTAAAGCATCAGACGGAGCACGGAATTCTCAGGTGGAGAATGAGAATTATCATTCCAGTCAAGCTGCGCAGCACTGTTCCAAGCTACAGGAAGGTCATCTGGGAGCTGTGAAGGTGAAATCCATCCCAAGAGATTAGGTCGGGTGGCCCCAGATTGAACGGTGTTCCAAAGCATGTGGATCATGACAAGTCATACAGAATAATCCTACACAGGATACCTTACACCCTTCGATATATGCTTCCTAACCTTGGGAACAAGTCCATGTTGATTTTGCAGACCCTTTCTGGATGTTTTGTTCAAAGTCTCCAGAAGTGGTTACCATGAAGAATTTGACAATAAAGTACACCGTTGCTACTCTGCAGAGTTTGTTCAGTAGATACGGATTACCTCATGGTCGTCAATTCATGTCTGAAGAATTTCAACAGTTTATGCACATATAAAACACAAGTTCAGCACATCACATCATCCAAGCACAAATGGACAACAGAGCACCTTTTTCAAACATTGATACAGGCAAGGCAAGCAGCTAGGCAGGGCAGAAGTTCAATCTGGACTAGGTTAGCCAAGTCCTTGTTAGCTTACAGAAACACTATTCATTCACAAGGAATCTCCATCTACCTTGCCCATTCTTTCATGAGCTGTGGGTGCCACTGACAAGGCCAGCATTTGTTGCCCATCCCTAATTGCCCTTGAACTGAATGGCTTGCTGGGCCATTTCAGAGGGCATTGCTGTGGGTCTGGAGTCACATGTGGGCCAGACCAGGTAAGGATGGCAGATTTCCTTCCCTAAAGGACATGAGTGAACCTGGTGGGTTTTTACAACAATCAATGATAGTTTCATGGTCACCATTACTAAGAGCTGCTTTTAATTCTAGATTTATTAACTGAATTTAAATTCCACCAGCTACCATGGTGCGACTTGAACCCATATCCCACAGCATTAGCCTGAGCCTCTGGATTACTGGTCGAGTGACATTACCATTTTACCACCATCTCCCCTTAATTCATGGGCGGATCCCTATGTATACACTTGGACAACATGCACCCAAACATTGATATCCATTATAAAGAGCAGTTGCACAAACTGAGATGCGGCCAAGATAAGCACAGCAGGGTTGGCAAACAGAGTTCTCAGGAGGGAAGTAGTGTTTGTTACAAATCACATCAGCAATTAGGAAAGGATCCCAGGAACCACAGTCGGCAGGGAAGGTTCACTCAATTACAAGATTCAAGTGCAACAGAAATCTGTGGAAACATCAAGTAAAACAATCCTCGTCTAGAATACCTGGAAAGTCAGGACAGTCAAGAGCTCATACCAAGTGAATCTGCAGACACACATTCACAGGCTAATGATACACCCATCGATAGTGACAAGTTTGAAAGTCCAAGATTATTTCTACATGCACTTCCATACCTCCTAAGATTCTAGAGGCTAACACCAGTGACTCAATTCAAGGGTCAAGTGAGGTAGAGTGATTGGGAAATCTAGAGTGAGGGGATAGTTATGTGATCAGGGCTCACCCAACACTGAATCTTCGAGGAGGGCGAGAAGCTATAGTCAGAAAAGAAAACCAAGGTTTGAGATGCATAAACAATTGTTAAATAAGTACTATCATTTTGACGCCGTCAATGCAGATTGGTAAAATTATCTCTATCATGTTCTTTTATAAGTTCTTTTGGTCTCTCGCTTTAAGAGTCTGTCATGTGGTCAAATATTGCAGCAGTGAATGAAGCTGATGGGCACTGTTGGCTCTGGTGAGTGTGTCTGCAACAGCTGGTTTTGTGTTTTTTTTTGCATCTTGGTAAGCTGTCTTCAAGGCCATTTACCATCCATGTCCAATGCCCCCCTTGGAAAAGTACAAATCCAACATAAGATGCTTCTCCTATGAGTTTGCAACCTTATATTGTTCCAGTACAATCTACTTATTGAGTTTGCGCTTTTCTGAACAACAGATTAATTAATTCATCTTCTCTTATAAACCAAATAAAACATTAAAATTTCAATTCTGTTCCATGGAACAGGTTTCTAGTACAGGCCTGATGATCCTTCACTTCATTTGCATCGTCACAATAATGTGCTACGTAATCTGTAACGATCACAAATGCATTTTCAATTTATTCTGGAATTTTGCATAACAGCACTGTCAGACAGGGTTAGAGTCTGCATAAGCACAGTAATATGTTCAGTCCAAGTGTGGTAGATGCACACAGCTATAGCTTACTCCATACAAGCAAAACTGCACCATGTGAAGTGATGACTGAAGATTGGGGTAACTGAAGACAATGTCCCAGAGATTCGTTCTTTTTTGGAGCCTTTTGAAAAGGGGGAGAATGCTCCTAGGTACTGAGCAAAGAAACTGGCGGCTCTGTGTTATATTGCTATATTATTCAGAGTTAGTTATTGCTTAGTGAATTTGCATTCAAGGTGCCACATTTGCTACCACACTGCAGTCAGGTGCCAAGCAATAATCTATCAGTCCACCAGCCACATGGAGAACTGTAAGAAATACACTTATGAGGCTCCAGCATTCTGAGTCTAAAATTATTTACAACTTCTGGGAACAAGAAGAATAACACAGAATAGATGTGAAGCTAGATTTTTAACAATAGTAACCCATGACCTGGTGGTTTGCGGGGGAGCAATGATGTTGTGTTCAGCCTGGTGTTTTGCAAAAATCTTAAACAAGATTATTTTGCCCATGTACAAGACTGACGGTAGCTTAAGAGGCTTTTAATACAGGATCTAAAATTTGCAATGTCAGAAAATAAAAGTCCTTTTCATCACAGACTTTGAAATATTTCTTGAGGTATACTAACCTGGCCACAAGACTCTTGTATTTTTTTTAAAAACCAGGCACATAGGGATCTGGTTTGTTGTACATTTATCTTACTCTTACTTCCAAATTTTGAATGGTTAAAAAACCCCTGACTCTAAACTAATGTGCGAGTCTGAGTAGATCAGGCAGAGTATGGCATCAGAAAAATTACTCAAGAAGAAATCCGTATAGCACTATTCTTTTATGGTAGAAGAATGTGAATTTCTGTTTTCTTTTATATCTAGAACGATAATGTTTTCTTCAGTTTACATCTCAGCCTGATCATATTCTGTTCCCTATTATTTATTCATATTCCTTATATCTGATTTAGACCATATAATAAAATAAAATTAGTGTCCCCAACAGGTTGTATATAACCAGTCGTCTTATAGTACAGAACTTGAGTATTGCTGAAAAAAGAGACTTTTTTGTCTAGGCTTTTCATCTCATACTCATCAGGACAATTCGCAAGAAGGCCAAATGTAAAGGGAACAACAATTTATACTGAATGAGAAGAGAACGCTGATTGGTAGAGGCGTTGCCATAGAGAATGCACCAGTTAACTGATAACTGACAGTTAACTGCCAAGCTTTGTTTTAATTCAAATCAAGCAGGTTGACTCTTGGTCAAAGCATTGACCCAGGGAATGAACCAGATAACGGCTTCCTGCCATTTTGTTTAGTTGGAAAAGGCACAGTGTATGTAACTGTCCTGATGAATTCAGACGAAAAGTTTCAACATATCTTTTTTCAGCAATACCCAAGGTTGTACATAGATTATGCCATTAAAATTAGCATAGCCCAAACACATGGCAATTGTACAAAACATGAAAAATAACAGGGTTTGTCCTGCTGGAATAGCTATGAATGCACATGCAGTCATCATAAGTTAACTAAATTCACGTTACACAGGTTTGATACAAAGTTTGGAATTTCTTTGGCTCAAATTAGCTTAAGCAGTTTTTGTCACAGCCACTTCCACAGAGACAATAAACTTCAAACGTTTGATCCATTTCCTAGGGCCCCATAAAGGAGCCAAGGAAGGAAAGGAAACAAAATGCCCACACAAGTATGTTCTACTGACAATGAAGTATAGGAAAGAGTTTTTAGAGGTCGAGTAGAAAACAGCAAACAAGTTGAAATGTACCTCAAGTTGACCTCAATGAGATCATAACATAATACTATGTCAAAAACAACTAATAATATAAATACTTAAAATACTTAATTCACTTTAGGCACAGGGAGCTGTATAAACAGCCAATGTTACCTCATAAATCCACACTACCCAGTGTAATATATTTAAACCATCAGTGTAACTAATGGCAAAACACGCAACTATTTCCAGTTAAATTCATGATTTGTTTTATGTGGTTATCACACCAGGATCCACATAGTATTCTACTTAAACACAGGGGCAACAATTTTTTAGTGCTATAATTTTTAAACATTTTCTTGGATAGCGTGTGAATCCTTGGCAAGTTGTGTGTGAGGGAATTGATATTTTCAGATTTTTCTGTGTGTTTTCGGGGCTCCGGTGCAGAGAACGGCAGAGAAACAGGCTGCGCATGCTCGTAGATGGTGTGAAAACTGGACCACATGATCGAGGGAGATGGCACAAAAAATTGCTCAGGTGACCAGAGTTTTGGGCACGAAAGTGAACCCATGTGACACGATTAGGCTGAGCTGGAGAAACAGCAGGAGCACAAGGCTGAAGGGCAGTTGTTGCTTGGCACAGCTGGGAATTGGGGCTCAGAGAGACCGAGGTGCAGTAGTTGCTCGGTGCAGCTGAGGCTCAAAGAAGCCTGGGAGCAGCGACTGTCATTAGCTTAGTGAAGTTGGGCATTGGAGCAAAGAAAAGCCATAAGCAGTGGTTGCCTGCTCAGTGCTGCCATGAAGCTGGGATCATGCCGATGATGAGATGCTGGGATATAGCCTTGTAAATCCAGTGGGACACAGTCTGAAGAGAAAAGATTGAGCAACTAGGTGGTGAGCAGTCATTGGAGCATTCTAAGTTGGAGACCCGTTGCCTGAAAACTCACTGCAGGCAGAAGCAGCAAGAGGGCCTCCAGGGTGAGTTGGAGTTGCTGTTTTAGGGAAATGAAAGGCTAAATCCTCAAAAGAGAGCTGAAATCCCTCGTGAGGAAGACCAAGTTAGAATGACTCAGTGATCACTGATGTCTGGGTGGATGGCCAAGAAATCTGTGGGATCTGTCTTGGTTGTGTCTGCCATTTGGTGTGTAGTTTGTAGTTCATGTTCAACAAGTTTGCCTGTTAATTCGTGTTTATCTCATGATAATTCTAGATGTTAGAGTACAACATCGAGAGTATTGACTGTTTGCTTTGTTGACTCCTGTATAGAAAAAGTTCTTTGTTTGTTTAAAACCATGGAATCTTGTGGTTTTATTCTCTTAGTGAATACTTGGGATTTCAAATTTTGCCTACTTGACAACAAAAATGACTGGTCCCTAACTGGATCATAATAATTGCAACTGGGAAAGGAATTCTAGAGAAACATTTTCAGATTTCCTGTGAAATTTGAACCACAGAGCGCAATAGTAACTGACAAAAAAAAAATCAAAATTCTGCACCCGGCTGCTAACAGCACGTGTAAACCAAACAGACAAGAATCACCAAGAATCAATTCCCAGTCTAACTTGAGTTAGCAATCTTCACACTGGGAATTGGAATGCTACAACTCATCCCAGTACTAGGTTTTCGTGGAGGTGTAGAGGAAATCAGCTCAGGTTATCAAATAACTTCTGCAGGAAACTGCACATACAAACAAGGTTCAAACTCAAATAGCCACCTGGTTAAGATACTGGATACTTTATTTAAATTCATTCACGGGATATGGGCATCGCTGGCTAGGACGGCATCTATTGCCCATCCCTAATTGCCCTTGCTCAGAGGGCATTTAAGAGTCAACCACACTGTTGTGGGTCTGGAGTCACATGTAGGCCAGATCAAGTAAGGATGACAGATTCCTTCTCTAAAGGACATTAGTGAACCAAATGGGTTCTTACAACAATCGGCAATGGTTTTGTGGTCCTCATCAGGCTTTAAATTCCAGATTTTTATTGAATTCAAATTTCACCACCTGCTGTGGTTGGAATCAAACCCGTCCATCACTCATTACCCTGGGTCTCTAGAATACTAGTCCAGTGACAATACCACTATGCCACTGCCTCCCCGCAATTACTTGTGCAATTATAATTCAACAGAAATAAAGTCTTCTTTAAAAAAGCGTGGAGTCAATATTAACAACTAGACATTGAAGAATCAATCCCATAAGCACAAACGAATTATCAATTCAGAACCATATTCAGTTTGGCATTAATTTGGTACTTAGCTCAAAATTAGCACCAATTCAAACAGCATGTATTTATTCAGTTGCAACAGAAACATGAAATTCATTGCAAAATGAAGCACCGACAACAAATTTACTGAGTTAATCACCTTCATAACAATATTTAAATAGAACAAACTTGTACTCGTCATAAACCCAGTACCACTAGTGCATAAGCTGTACAACTACAAATAACAGTCAAGTTACAGTACAATTATGCAAATACAGGAAGGTAAAATTTTCACTGCAACTCTAAGTTGAGTTTTCAAAACAGTTGCCTGTCATTCCTTAAAAGGAAGACAGTACTTTTCCTGGATGCTGCTAATCACTACTTTCCACTTCCTGCCTTGCATTTTATCTGCAACACCAGAATTGTACTTGTGTTTGAAATTCTGGGACACAGATAGGAAACACTGCAAGTCATACCTTCAAGGACAAGGCCTACAACTCTGCGTTAATTTATTAGGTATAATTAATGTTGTGCTAACTTGTAGCTCACTGCCTCCACCACAGTTTTGGTCAATAGAATGCAGTGATTGCCCATAGGCATGTCTATGGTGACACCATTTTAGCTACATCCACTAATTTTAGTAGAAAACACCTTATGCATAGCTCAGATAAAAGTGCTTCAGCATATATTTACATACATTTAATGCAAAATTTTATTTGACCAAATCAGACACAGAACATTAGTATAACTTTGAATCTTTTTTATCCAGCAGTTGCAAGCAGCACTTTGACTTCATCAAGGTGATGGTTGAGCATGTTGATGCTCCAGAACCGTTTTATGCCTTACCATTTTTATAAATGCCCAAAAAGAATGAAGTAAATATGCAGGCACCGCGAAAATGGGCACTGAGATTATATGGCCAACGATGATGTCCATTACTCATTTTTATATGCGAATCAAAAATGCAACTAAACACATCTGGGCTTCCAATTAATCACATGTGGCTAGTGGCTACTTTTTTATTATTCATATATACCTTCACAGGATATGAGAAGCAGCATCGAGCCAGCATTTATTCCCTGTTCCTAAATCCCTTGGGAAAAAATGGTGATGTGAACTGCTTTCTTGAACCGCTGCAGTCCACATGCTGTTGCTATACCAACAGTGCTGTTAGGTAAGGATGACGGTGAAGGAACGGCGATATCGTTCCAACTCAGTTTGGTGCATGACTTCAAGGGGAACTTGCAGGTGGTGATGCTCACATGCACACACTGTCCATGCCCTTCTTAGTGGGAGATATCATAAGGTTTGGATGGTGCTGTTGAGGTGGCTGAGTTGCTGCAGATGGTACACACTACAGCCATGGTGTGTCATTGGTGATGGACCTGATGCATCTTCTTGTTATAAACACTTCTGGTTGTGAACGCTTGAAGCAGTAGAAGGGGTGAAACTCAAGCAGGCTGCTTTGTCCTTAATGGTGTTGAGGTTCTTCAGTGTTGTTGAGGCTGCACCCACCCAAGCAAATAGAGAGTAAATCTATCACATCCCTGGCTTATAACTTGCAGGAAGCGCAAAGTTGACCACTGCAGAATATCCAGCCTCTGACCTGCTCTTATAGCCACAGTGTTTGTTTATGTGGCTCATCCAGTTAAGAGGTCAATGGTGATCTCCAGAATGTAAAATGGTGGGGGATTCAGCAATAGTGGTGCCACTGAAAGTCAAGAGGTGGTGGTTAGACTCTCCCTTGTTGTAGATGGTCATTATCTGGCACTTGTGTAGCACAAACATTACCTGACATTTATCAGCATAAATCTGAATATTGTCCAGGTCCTGCTGCATGTGAGTGCAGAACTCTGAATGGTACTGAACACGGTACAATCATCAATGAACATCCCTACTTCTTACCCTTATGATGGAGGGAAAGTTACTGATAAAGCAATTGAAAATGGTTTGGCCTAGGACACTGCCTTAAGGAACACCTGCAATGTCCTGGGATTGTGAAGATTGGCCTCCAACAACCACAACTATCTTCCTTTGTGTTAGGTATGGCTGCAGCCAGCAAAGAGTTTGCCAGCGACTTCAATTTTATGAGAATTCTTTGATGCCACACTCAGTCAAATGCTGCTTTGTTGTCGAGGGCAATCATTCTCATCTCACCTCTGCAATTCAGATCTAGGTTTGGACCAAGGCTGTAATGAGGTCTGGAGCTGTGGTCCTGCTGAACCAAAAATGCATCAGTGAGAAGGTTATTGGCGTGTAAATGTCGCTTGATAGCACTGTGACACCCTCCATCAATTAGTTGATGATTGAGGGAGTAGGCTGATGAGACAGCAATTGGTTGGATTGGATATGTCCTGCTCTCTGAGCACGGCACGTACTTGGGAAGTTTTTTTACTTTGTCATATTGATGCCAGTGTTGCAGCAATACTGGAACAGATTGACTAGGCGTGACTAGTTCTGGAGCATGGGTCTTCAGCTCTACAGTTAGGATATTATCAGGGTTCACTGCCTTTGCTGTATCCAGTGTGCTCAGCCATTTCTTGGCATATCACATGACATCACGTAGTGTGAACTTAATTGGCTGAAGTTTGGCATGTGGGGACCTCAGCAGGAGGCACAGATGAATAATCCATTTGATACTTCTGGCTGAAGATATTTGCACACTTCAGCCTTGACTTTTGCATTCATGTGCTGGGCTCCATCATCATGATAAGGATATTCATAACTGAATATGGCAGGACCACAGAACTTTCATCTGTTCCACTGAATGTGTAATCGCTCAGCCCTGTCAATAGTATTTGCTGCTTCCACTGTTTGGCGTGTACACAGTCCTGTGCTGTAGCTTCATCAGGTTGGCACCTCATGTGTAGGTATCCCTGCTGCTAGCATTTTTGATGTACTGATTAAAAACACAATTAGCCACGTGCAGCTATCACATCACATTCAACCAAATTCTACTGACAAAGATGATACTTCAAAACAAACCTGAAACATTCCCGAGTTCCTTTGCAGTGCTGCTCTCAATGTCACAGGATGCAAGAGGAAATTCTATGGTGTAACCCTCAAAAGTAGTGAAAGAGGATCGAAACACCAAAAATTAGGATATCACCCACGACATGCAGGTTTTGTAAGTTTGAACAATGTGTGTGTGTTTGGGACTTGGGTGGGGTTGCAGGGGCAGGACAGTTTGAGGCATACAAGTATTTTCCATCACTCTATGCTATGGTCAAAGACAAGTGTTGGGACAAAGGCCAAGGGAGCATTCATAGGCTCAGGTTTTTTTTCCACCTCCTGCAAGAGGTGCAGTAATGGGAGGGTTGGTCCTCGCAGGTGAATTCCGGCAGTAGCAAGCATCTAAGGACTTGATGCATCTTCTTGTTCTGTATATATAAACTTCTGGTTGTGGATGTGAGCTACATTCGAGGACTTCAGCATATAATCCATTACTGAGCAGAACTGCAGGAAGTGCTGCACTAATGGCCATGCTGCATTTCAAATGAGATGTTAAACAAGGGCAAAACAAAAACAGAATTACCTGGAAAAACTCAGCAGGTCTGGCAGCATCGGCGGAGAAGAAAAGAGTTGACGTTTCAAGTCCTCATGACCCTTCGACAGAACTTGAGTTCGAGTCCAAGAAAGAGTTGAAATATAAGCTGGTTTAAGGTGTGTGTGTGGGGGGCGGAGAGATAGAAAACAAGGGCCCTGCCTGCCTGCTCTTGTGAATGTACAAGACTGCAGTGCCATATCTGGTGTCATAACAAACATTCCTCCCAAAAACAAATAGATGAGCTAATTCCTCCAACCAGCTGCTGCATATGCTTACATGATAGTGACTGCATTTTGAATGATACTCATTGGCTATGAAATGCTTTGGGACACTATGAGGATGAGCAAATTACTATTTAAACTGATTTTGGCACTTGCGCTGATGTTAGAACATTGTTGCGTTCTTCTGTTCTTTCCATCACCACTAGCAATTTCAGAAGCATGTCTTAATTCCAAGTAGGAATATATTTAATCTACCCTACAACAAATGACCTCCCTCATTAGTAAGTAGCTTGTGATGGTAATGTAAAACCGTGTACACCCTTTCATATCCATGCCAAGGAATATTAGTAAAATATACATCCTCAAATGATTAAACAGAGCTCTTTTTAAAATATAAATGACTGAAAGGACAGTCTCCCCAAGTAAACATACTTCAACATCTGTTAATTTATCTATCCGGATCTGCCTGGTTTTTTTTGGGGAGAAAGACTATTACTTGAGATAATATTCTTGCATCATTGCCAGACGTTATTTCATGGTATTTACAGAAGTAGAGAGCACTGTAGAACTGGAGACAAGGAGGAATCTTTCCTTCAAATCCTTTCAATCCACAAAGATATCCACAGTCTCAAGTTAACCCTCTCGAGTAAAATGCAGTTGACAAGTTGTGAACTTTTTATTTTGATCTTATGCAGTCCATTTGATAAATGATCAAACAAGTTTATTGTTGCGACCATATTCACACTTGAGTATTTACAGATTGTGCGCCCTAGACAATAATGCAGGAAATGAGGTTGATTAGTACACACTTGACTAGTTACACTGCTTACTGGAACAAAACAGCAGCACATCAACTGACAAAGTATCTAAACTTAGCTGAATATCTGATTGTGCTGTGCAGGTTACACACATACAGCCGAAATTTAGGCTGCAGTCAGAAATGAAAAGGTGGTATAGAGGTTGTACAGGCACCCGGGACCTTCCTTAGTCCAGAACAATAATAAATACGTGCTAGATGTGGTCCTCTGGGCACTGTTCAACAAACACAGTAGAGATTCACATCTTAACACAGGAAAAATATAACACTATCTGGGTAATTAGTTAACCAGTTTTGATCTTGCATTCATCATTACACAAGAGGATTGCTTTTGCTTTCCTTTCAAGCTAATGTGTGCCAATATTATGACAGGCGATCACAAAGTCCACTGGCTGCTGCCCAGCTGGCAAGATTCTCACAGACAAATTCAAATCGCAGATTCATCTGTTCACCTACACAGTCTCTAAGACACGAGAATTCCTGTGAGATAGTTAGCGTTCCTGTGAAACACGGCTCATTATTTACAAAGCAGCAACTTAGTAACCAAAGTTATCGGTGAAACTCAATTCACATAATTGCTTTCTAAAATCATTACGATACCCAGTGCCACAAAAAACAGATTTAACAGCCAGTGTTAGATCACATTTTGGGTTATCACCACAAACCATTTGAAATGACTAAACATCAGAATAAATTTATAACAAGACAAACTTTTAACTTTCAAACTTTCCTGATGTCTGATACCAGCATGCGATTCCATCAATTGACATTAATAGATGAACTACTGCAAACTGGTTGCACTTAGTTCAAGAGATCAGACTCTGCAATGTGGGTGGTCTTTAAAATTACTAGTTTTCCAACGAGCAAGTGTTAATTTCAAGCTCTGAAACATTACCACACACGCTGCCTTTAAGGATTAGTTTCCAAGTCTGCTCTGCAACTGCAGCTCCTGTTTATTCAGAAGGCTAAGAGTTAACAATATTTTGAGTAATCCAATACAAGCTTTGCATGACTTGATGGGTTTCAAGAAGGTAACATCCACTGCATACCAAAGCAGCAGGATCATTCCCGAAATTAAAATAAACCACAACAAGGCTTGTTTTATGTGCATTACATTACAAATGTTTTCCTCATATTGTGAAAATTAGTACCCCACTTCAAAAGATAAGGCATCACAAAATTCCAATGTGAAAATAACTTGAAATTTCAAAAGGTACACCAGCTTCCATCTCTATTTCATCTGCTCCCTCTTTCTGTCCTGTCACATCCATGATCCACTTTGAACTCCAACCAATGCAAACAAGCTTTCACGTTTTAACTGGAATATCCTTTTATGAAAAACAGGATACTTATACAGTAATCCTTGAACATTCAGCCAGGTGGGTAACAAGTATTTTGCACAGCAGCAAGTAATAATTTTCAAACAATGCATGTCATTATCTGGACCAATAAAGATCTAAAATCCTATCTCAGAATTTACTTTATTTTGGAATCATGTAACTGATGTGAATGGTCAGGTGAAATGCACAATTATTAAGAAAGCAATGGAGGAGTTCCACCTCACACACAAGATTGCAGTTTCAAAAGCCAGAGCCATAAGTAGTTTTCAACAGACTTTGCTTTTTTGCAGTCTCCTGGTTCAAAACACAGATAGGTTGCAGAATCTTGAATACTGTAAGGCTGGACTGCTTTACTTTTATTTCAAGAAAGAACAGGTGATTGAGAATAAAACCTAGGCTTTCTGCAATTAGACATGTAAACCCTGTCATCTGGAGCACGAAGGAAAGTGAATTTCTGCAGTCTATGTTTTATTAACTGCAATATAAAGATAATGTCCAGACCTGCAATTTTACATGTTATGAAAAAATCCAATATACTGCAAACATTTATCATTCACGTGATACTCTTTCCTTCCACCAAGTCTGAGCAACTGTGGAAAATTGATGCAGAGGAGATTCACCAGGATATTGCCTGGGCTGGAGTGTTTCAGCCAAGAAGAGAGACTGGGTAGGCTAGGGTTGTTTCTCTTAGAGCAGAGCAGGCTGAGGAGAGACCTGACAGAGGTATACAAAATTTTAAGGTGCATTGATAGGGTAGATATGAAGAAACTTTTCCCCTCAGCAAAGGTGTCAATAACCAAGGGGCATAGATTTAAGGTAAGGGGCAGGAGGTTTAGAGGGGATTTGATGAAAAATGTTTTCATCCAGGGGGTGGTAGGAATCTGGAACACACTGTCTGGCAGTACAGGCAAGAACCCTCACAACATTTAAGAAGCATTTAAGTGAGCACTTGAAACGCCATAGCATACAGGACTACAGGTCAAGTGCTGGAAAATGGGATTAGAATAGATAGGCGCTTGATGGCCAGCACGGACACAATGGGCCTGTTTCTGTGCTGCATAACTATGACTTTATGACTCTAAATGCAACAAACTCACTAATTTTCAGGACCAGTTATACGTGACAATGCAAGGTCAGCTATATATCTGGAAAATATGCATTATGTTGCACAACGTCATACTTTCAACAGTGACTACCACGTTACAAAAGCAGCCACGTTAATAATTTCAAATAGTCGTTTGGTAGTACAGAACGCTGGTTAGGGCACAGCTAGAGTATTGCGTGCAGTTCTGGAATCCACATTATAGGAAGGAAGTGATTGCACTGGAGATAGTGCAGAGGAGATTTACCAGGATGTTGCCTGGGCTGGAGAGTTTTAGTTATGAGGAGAGATTGGATAGACTGGGGTTATTTTCCCTGGAGCAGAGGAGATTGCAGGGATGTGCACTTGTGATGCCATGGCATAAAAGGCTGTGGGCCTAGTACTGGAAAATGCGATTAGAATAGTTAGGTACTTGTTTCACCAGCGCATGCTCGATGGGCCGAAGGGCCTTTTTCTGTGCTGTAGACCTCTATGACTCTATAGCTTCAGTATTGCTTAAGAAAGAGACATGCTATCAAAGCTTTTCATCTTGCACTCATCAGAAGAACTTGCTGAAAAAAGAGACACGCTATCAAAGCTTTTTGTCTTGCACTCATCAGGTCAGCCTACAAGAATTTTCCAACAGTGATGTTGGAACAACAATTTATACTGCATGAGATAAGAGTGTTGACTTGGTTGGCTAATGCCCAGTTTAAATTTGAACAAAGCTGGGCAGTTAACTGCTCCATACTGGATTCTCCATGTCAACACTTCCACCAATCAGCCAACCAATTAGCAACTAATCTCATGCAGTATAAATTGTTGTCCCCCCTGCTCCAAATCTCTCTCTCTCTTCTGAATCTTTGCGATTGTTTTTTTTTGCCAGTCTTCAGACAATTCATGCAACCTTGTAAGCAGTCTAACTTATAATGAAAGGTCTCACCAAACCAGTGCATATGGGGACCTATATTTCATTACATCACCACATTCCAACAGGGACAATTGGAATGACCGCTGCACCTAGTTATGAAATCAGAGTTTGCCAGAAGATAGCAATGCTTTTTAGCCAAAAGCATAACTAAGGAATAGGAGTTGGAGTAGGCGTTGGGGCCCTTCAAGCCCACTCTGAATTTTAACAATGTCAAGGCTGATCTTCCACAAAAGGAGGGTGGACAAAAAAGGAACATCTTGAAATCAAAAGGTAATTGGTGTTCAACAAAGTCTTTACTTAAAGATTTCTGGGCATGTTGTTGTACAATCAGAGAAGAGCCAAGGTAATCAGAAAACAAGCCGTGATTTGCATAGTAGAGCCCGGAAATTTATGGTAGATAAAGCCGTATATGTAAGAAACTTCAATAATGGTCCAAGTTGGATCCCAGGGATTATTGTCTGAGAGACCGGACCCCTTTCATACCAAGTAGATGTGGAAGGCTGGATTGTTCATATACACATAGATCACCTGAGGAGCAGGGAGATGCTTCCAAAGTCAGTGTTGTCACCAAGAAATGTTATCGAACCTGTAAACACTAAAGTAACTGATCGACCTGTTAAAGACATAACTGATGTCTCCATTGAATCAATTAGTGATGGACTGCCTGTGCCAAAAGAGGTACCCATCATCAAAGTTCCTGTTAGTGTCGATGCTGTAGGAGGGCCTCAGGCCGCACTACCCGGAACAGAAAATCCCCACAACAACTTGATTTGTAATTACTGGACCAATGTATATAAGTGCATAATCTGAGTTCATGACAAAGCACCAGTGTGATTATTTCTAAGATTTTTGAAATTGTTTTCCATTCACCCGTATGAAGTAATGTGTAAATAGGAATGTAAAACAAGCAATTAAAGGGGGAGGAATGTGGTGATTGTTGCTTTAAGGCCAGCCTGAGTAATGGTCACATGGCCAGAGCAGCTAATCAGCACCGAGCACAAGGAAGCTTATAAGGGGTGGAATTTTCCTCATCTAGAATGTGTATTGTAGCCTTGCTGGAGGCCTGCAGCTAATACAGCAGCTCTGGAAATAAAGTTTGTTGTTCTACTAAAGAAGCCTCTCAGTAGTACACCTCTACAGAAAGCAAAATTATTAATGAATTGACACTTTTATTTAGTATAGATACATTATCCCTTCTGAATAATTAGCTATCAGCAGTATTTATGATGAAAAAAGTCAACAAAACTTAAGCAGGTGAAAAAAGGTGGTTGTATGCAAGAAAATCTGTTTTTGTCATTGGCCAAATCTCCCAGCCTAAAATTGAAGTATCCCTAAAGTTTCTACCTCTTCTCAATTGCCTGGCATATTATTCCAGACTTTTATGGACAATTGTATGGAAAAGTTCAGAGACTTACCAGATTTTTATAAAATGTACGTTTTACTAGTTTGTACTACAACTTCTGGTTCCAGCATCTGGCCTATCATTATCATCTTCTGGATTTACCTTGTCCAAACCACTTAATATTTCAGACATGTTTTCCCCATTAATTGTCCTCTCTCTACGCTGTGGAAACTTGAGATTTGCTTACATCTCTCCTTACAGGTTCGCATTACATTTGCAACCATTCTTCTATATTTCAACCTTCATCTTATCATTTTCTCTCCTCCAAATTCACCAACTTCTTATCCTCCCTAAATCCCTGCCTCTATATTCACAGCCACCCCCTATACCTTGCCATCTCACGTGCTCATGTTAGTCCCATAGTATCAATTACAAATAAGGCCATCTCTGCTCACTTCCTTGTTAAGCAAGCTATTAGTAATACACCCTTCGGTTGCTCGGAATAGGCAGAGTGCAGACCATACTCAACCGGCCAGTATTTGCACAGCCCAAAGCAGAACGTTACTGTTACATGTGATTCCACGCTTGGGCAACACTTGTTGAACAGTGCGCAGTGTGCTAACAGCTACACTAACAAACAATTTAAGATGATCAGTTGAGCTCATAACATGGCTCATTTCGCCTGCTAGCAACAACATACATTCACACACAGGGGCCTGTTCTCTGCAAACAAAAATATGCTTAAGCCTTGCACTTCTTCAGAATCACCTGGAAGCTTGGGGAGCCTAAAGTTCCATGTTGCTTTCTCCATGGCAACGCCTCAATCAATCAGCACCTTTTCCTCCTGTGATATAAGTTGTGAGGATTGCTTGAAATTTAGCATTCTTGCATTTGTCCAGGTGAGTGCAAGATGAAAAGCTTCAGCAAAACCGTTTTCTTTTCAGCAATATTCAAGTTCTGTACTACCAAGCAACTGTTAACATAATCTTCCTTGCATTCTAGTGGTTTTAAGTTTAACCAAAAACTTCAACATAGTAAAAAAAAAAGTCCCAGGGTGTTTCACAGGAATATTAACTTAACTTTACACTGAGCTACATAGGAGATATTGGGACACATGACCTAAAGCTGGGTCAAAGAGGTAGGATTGAATGAGCATCTTAAAGGAAAAAAGAGATCTTGAGAAGTGGAGACATTTGGTGGTGGTGGGGGGGGGGGGGGGGGGGGGGGGAGAAAGAATTACAGAGCACAGGGAGCTAAAAGCCCAACTGCCAATGTTGCACCAATAAAAATCAGGCATCCACAACAGGCCAGAATTCGCATGAATGTAGAGACCATGGACAACTGTAATGCAGCAGGACATTGAAGAGACAAGGAAAGATAAAGTTCTGGAAAACAAGGGTAAGAGTTTTAAAATCAAGGTACTGTAAGTCTATGAGTAGAGCAGTCTTGAGTGAATGGGACTTGTTGCGAGTTAGGATATGTGCAGAGTTTTAGTTGAGCTCAAATTTACATAGAGTGCAAAGTAGGAGGTGGGCCAAGACAGTATTGAATGCTCAATTCTAAATAAAAAAGGTACCAAAAGTACAGGTGAGAATTTCAGTAGATGATGGCGGAGTGGGTAAGTGGTTTTTGGTGATCAAGAGGAAACGTGGAAGCTCAGCTTAGCATCAAACAGTATGGTGAGGTTAGGAGTAGGCAGGCAATGGCCAGTGAGAGTGATAGAATCAGTGGCTAGGCAACTGAGCTTGTGGCAGGGACCAAAGACAATGGGCTTGGTCTTCCCAACAGTGTGAAACCTGAAAATTAAGGTCACCTAAAGGGCTTGCATCAGGTGTCCTTTATTTCAAAATGATCAATGTATATACAGTAAACTGAATGAGCCAACTATCCTAGGATTGGCTTCATTTCCTGCAGCGCTGCTGCTCCTTTCCACTCTCAATTGGGATCGTGCCTAGTATGAAGTCCTTCCAGTAATGTGTGATTTCAGTTCATGTTCTCTTATTGGGTTTCCCAATACATTGTCATCTCATGGTCCTTCTCCATCAAGGAAGGGATGGCCTGACCCTGGGACCTGCCATGGTGGCAGAATGTGCAGGGCAAGGTGGCTGTTGCAGGCCCAGAGCACCTGAAAAATCCTAGTCAAACTGAGGGGAAAGTCATGTCCCGTAGGCCCTTGTCTGGGACCTCGTCGCTCCAGGTGCTGAGAAATGGGTGGGGATTATTGGTGGCACATCAGTACCCAAGATACTGGTGGGAAGGCTGCTAACTCTGGTTGAAGGCATTCCTGGAGGTTTGAGTGAGTGATGCTCCAACCATATGATTTGTGACATCAAATGCCGTGACATCCAATCACATGACAGAGGTCACATGACTTCTACAAACATTATTGGATTTACCTTATAATAGTTGGTTACACTTTAATCTTTAATTGTCGTTTCAACTGAATTTCAGCACACATTATTCTGATCAAATGAAAAAGCATGCAAACAGGGACAAGGGATAAATGTTTTCATTACCCAGCAAAAGAAAACCAGGCCAAAGAACATCAGCCAATGCAAACATAATGATCTTGTGCCAATCCTTGCCCAGTGGAGTAGACAAAATATAAACCATAAACCCACCAGAGCTGATAAGCTGGCAACCACCAAGAGTAATTTCATCTGCAAAGGAAATTAGAGACAATGCTCACTTCTTGAGTAAACTACAATATAGAATTACAATTAAGGCTGCAGTTCTGACATAGAACTAACATTATCAGGAAGCCAAATCTCTTAAGCCTAAGTTTCCTACATTACAATATTGACTACACTTTGGTTTTTCTTAATTGGTTGCAAAGTGCTTTGGCACGTTGTGAGGCCGTGAAAGGCGTGCTATAAATACAAGTCTTTTTCCTTTGGAGATCAACTATTTTAATCTAATTTTCAACATTCTTGCATATAGCTTTAAAAATCTCTCCCTGAACTGCTCCATTCACAGGTCTTCACTTATATATTTCTCAACGTTACACTGTTTATGCTATTCGCAGGCTAGTTCCACTTCTGTCTGACATTCCTAAACAATCTAGTCAATGAAGTAAGGAATTCACAACAATAATATGCATAAAACACTGGAGCACCAAAAATGCAATGCTATAAATTGCCAGTTTGCTGCATTGTCACTATCAACCACACTGCTTTAATGAAACTAGTCGCATCTGATAATGGGGATCTTAAAATCTAATCACACAATCTTCAATTTGCACACATGCACCACTAAAAAAAAATCATTCAATAATAGAACTGGCAAAAGCTTGAAAGGGGCAAATAATTTCAGCTGATGCATGGCCAAGCTAAATACATGGAAGATATGAAAAAAAGGTGCAACAACTGGTTACTTTCATCCTAATAGGAACTCCCAACCATCCATCCATCCTTCCTTCGTTGTTCTACGGCACTTGTGCCTCATTTAACCTCTCCCATGGCCATTTCCCCATGCTATTCCAACGTCTTCCAATCATAGAAACCTCCCCTGAAGAACTATATATTACTTTGCTTCTGCCCTTTTTCTTTGCATTCAGCTCCCCGGTCTCAAATCCCAACATTGCCAGTCTTGCCTTCAACCCCACTCTCTGAAACTCCCTCCCTGAACCCCACTCGATGCCTCTCTCTCCTTTAAGACTCTTTAAACTCATCTCTCTGCTCAAGCTTTCGGTGATCACTCGGATCATCTTTTTGGCTAATCTTCCATTTTTGTCCTTCTGTTGATATCTCCACAAAGTTTTTTGGAACCTTTTCCTATGTTAAATGTGCTACATTAATGCAAGTTGTTGGTGGTTGCTCTCCTAATGCTTAGAGTGAAAAGTCAAGGATGCTGACCTTTACAAGTTGTCAAAAGAGAACAAACCATACAAGCAGATAGGTAAACAAAAAGCACTGTCTAAATAAACATAGAAAAGATGCGTGCGCACACTGCTAAAGCACAATTTAAAAAGATTGCAAACTGGGATAATGGCACCTTTCATAATTTTTTTCCAAAATACAAAAAGGACATTTTAAGCTCAGTAACATCAGTCATTCAAATCTCAAGCCAGTGCTTACCTTTGAATCTTTTCAACTTGCGTCTTTTTCCTTGGGAATTCATATAAATTAAGTAAATAACATTTAAAACTAAAAACTTTGATGGACCACAGATCCAAATTAATATAAGAACTCCCTTTTTAGAGTGCCCAAGAGAATAGCTACTTCAATTTTGGATCACATCAGCCTTGATGAACCAGTTATTAAAAACTCTGCACCTGCATGCCTGAATGACTAGTGCTTTATCACTTCCAGAAACCATAAACAACCTCTCAGCATTATAAAATGAATTCAGTGCTCAACTCTGTACTAAATCAATTTTCAAATGATTAAAAGCATTTAAATGCTGCATAACACATGGTCTTCTCAGACTGAACTGTGAATATTTTTCCTCTCTCAAACAGGGGAACAAGGGGAAATCCAGAAGTAGTGTGTAAATTTCGAAAGCCAGGAATCAGGAAAACATTACAGCCTTCATGTTGTCTCAAACGTTTATCCACTAACACTCAGTTGCAGCCAAGCAATGGAGCTCCGAAAGCAGGAGAAAATTACTGCAAATGATGAAAATCTGAGATAAAAACAGAAAATGCTGGAAACATTCAGGTCTGGCAGCATCCGTGGAGAGAGTTGGGGAGAGAGAAACAGTTAATATTTCAGGCCAATGACCTTTCATCAGAACTCATCTCTACTCTGTTCCAACTCACATCACGAGGCCTTCATTACACCATTACCAGCTGATCTGTACCTACCTGCACTGTTCCATTATATTTTTGGACAGATCCCATGAAAGATCAACCACCTGAAACATTAACTCAGTTTCTCTCTCCACAGATGCTGCCAAACCTGCTGAATGTTCCCAGCTTTGTGACGCTGTAGTGCTTCCTGCATTTTCTTTTTTCATATATTTCAAAAATCTAAACACTTAGTTAGCATTTCACTGTCTCCCCTACACTGCCCCAGTGAGTGGCATGCACAGTTCCATCACATAGCATGTCTCTAAATTTTTGAGGTGTGCCAACGATTGCACATTGGTTATGTCAATGACTTAAAATGCATAGCATAGAAATCACCTCCACAGTCTGGAGGAACCAGCAAGTAAATATAGTGTCTATATACTGCAGTAACCTGAAAATCCTGCCCAGTAACACAGTCCATTCATCCTGAGTCATCACTAAAATCCCAAAAATGGTTAGATTTTAATTTCTCCTCACCATATTATTGTTAACTTCAAAAACATCACTATCGATTACACAAGTAGCCAATCCAGTAGTTGAAGTTCAATCTCTGCAATTTTAGCACAAAATTATGCAAAATAGAGGAGGTAACCAAGAATTCTTTACTCTTTTGTAGCTTGTCTGCATCACTGACAAGGTCAACATTTGTTGCCCATTCCTAATTACCCTTCTTGAGTGGCTTGCTAGGACATTTCAGAGGGCAGTTAAGAGTCAACCACATTGCTATGGATCTGGAGTCACATGTAAGCCAGACCAGGTAAGGATGGCAGATTTCCTTTCCTAATGGTTGAGTTTTTACACCAATCAATGATAATTTCATGGTCACCATCACTGAGACTAACTTTCAACTCCAGATTTCATTAATTGGATTTAAATTCCACCAGCTTCCGTAATGGGATGTGAACCTGTGCCCCTAGAGCATTAGCCTGGCCCTATGGGTTACTAGTCCAGCAACACACCACTGTATTCAGCCAATTAGTCTGATGTGACTCTCCACCCTTCTCAATTTAAAAAAATACAAGAAACTGATTTTATGTAGCTCCCTCACTCTCCACCCATCCCTCTCCCAATGCAAGTCGGTGCCTTATTAAAAGGAAATTTACCCAATATTTAACCAAGCCTAAATCATTCCACACACAATAACAAATTTCCCATAGGCGAGGGCATAGTGGTATTGTCGCTGGACTAGTAATCCAGAGATGTATGGTAATGCCCGGGTTCGAACCCTGTCATGGCAGATGATGGAATTTGAATTCAATAAAAATCTGGAATTAAAAGTCTAATGGTGACCATGAAACCATTGTCGATTGTTGTAAAAACCTACCTGGTTCACTAACGTCCTTTAAGGAAGGAAATCTGCCGTCCTCACCCGGGCTGGCCTACATGTGACTCCAGGCCCACAGCAATGTGGTTGACTCTTAAATGCCCCATGAACAAGGGCAATTGGGAATGAGCCAGCAACGCCCACAACCAATGAACGAATAAAACAAACTACTCTGAACATTGTCAACATACAGACTGGTGGATTATCACACGTGCAATCACAGTACTTTATCCCAGATAACTGTAAAGGCAAACCACAGTACAATGCATCCTCAGACAGAGTTATTCTTAAGTAAACAAGGATGAATGGTACTGGCAGTTCAGTGAACCAGCTGGCACGAATGAAGTCCTGTAGCAACAGCTCTCTGTTTTCCAACCACTGGTTGTTTTTCTGCTTACCAGGTGACTTTTTGCTGTCACTGGTATCATTCTGTAGATATCACCGCAAGCTAAAACATGACGATTGTCCTGCTTACACTTTTTCTCCTGCAACCAAGTCCTGCTTTGCTTCCTCAGTCAATACCTCATGTCACTTAAAGAACTAGAAAACATTTCTTGCATTTCATTGCTAATTTCCATCTCCTTGCACCGTAAAACAATCATGGCATTTTAAACGTTAATTTGAAATTGGTCAGTCTAAACACAAATTACAGGTCAGAGCAACTGATCTCAAAATTTCACCAATGATAATTGGCTACACCACGGAAGCCTCCATGCAACTTCTGTGGCTAATATGCTAATTTTCTTATTAATTTCTGACCTTCACACAACTTATTAAAGCACCACCTCTGTTTATTTTCATCAGTGTCTTATGCTACAATTTGGTGAAGCTGAAGATTTCTTAATATTTGCCCCATTTATATTACAGGGCAGATTCAGGGCACCAGTGCCAACATCAAAGTAACTTGAAACCACTGTTACTTCCAAGTCGTATTTACAACTCATGAGGGGTTAATCTTGGGTCAACTGTGGCATTCTCACTTCTGAATCGCGAGACTGTGGGTTCAAGCCTCACTTTGAGGCTTCAGTGTCTATAACGGCTGACACATCAGTGCAGTACTGAGGGACACTACACTATTGAGGGTCCTGTGTATCAAATGAGATGTTTAAAAACAGAGACCCTGCATGCTCTCGGAGATGGGCATAAACAGTCCTTTGGCACTTTCAGCAGGGGAATATATCAAGTGTGCTGGCCAACTTTTAGCCCTCAACCAACTCCACTCGTTAGATTATCATTTATTTCAACGTTGCTTGCGGTGATCAAATTACCTGCTGTAATTCCTAAATTACAACTAGACTTCAAAAGGACTTTACTGCCTGTGAAATAGTTTGGGGTGTAGACGGAAGGCCACTCTATAAAAGAAAGTTCTTTCTTTTTTATACATTTCTTGCCAGGCATCTTTCTGTGCTTTGCCATCATTTTATTCACTGTTAACAGGATATGACTTCGAGGGCAACAAATGAAACCCCACGTTCTATGCTTCCATTACTATATCAGCCACTTTGTTCATACTGTGTGAGCCTTCAGAATACTTTAACATAAGAAAGACAAGTAGGCCACTCGGCCCTTCGAGCCTATTCCACCATTCAATAAGATCATGGCTGCTCTTCTGTTTCAACACCATTTTCCTGCACTACCCCCCGTATCCGTTGATCTTTTTAATATGAAGAAATCTATCAATCTCAGTCTTGAATATACTCAGTGACTGAGCCTCCACAGCCCTCTGGGGCAGAGAATTCCAAAGATTCACCACCTTTTGAGTGAAGAAATTCCTCCTTATCTCAGTCCTAAATGGCTTACCCCTTACTCTGAGCCAGGGGAAACATCCTTCCTCCATCTATCTTGTCGAGCCCTGTAAGAATTTTGTATGTTTGAATGAGATCACCTCTCATTCTTCTCAACTCCAGAGAATAAAGGCCCAGTCTATTTAGTTGTTGCTCATAGAACAATCCCCAGGAATTAATTGAAAGAACCTTCTGTGGTAAGTGTATCTTTCCTTAGGTAAGGAGATCAAAACTGCACAGAGTACTCCAGATGAATTCAAGGCTCTATATAATTGCAGTAAGACATCTTTACTCTTATGCTCAAATCCTCTTGTAACAAAGAGTATTCTTTCAAAGTATAAAGCAATTATCACCTGTTCAGGAATATGACCTATCAGACTGTAAGTCACAGCAGCAGCAGTCCATTCGGCCCATCGAATCTGCTCCGCCACTCAATGGCTGATCCGATAATCCTCAACTCCACTTTCTTGCCTTTTCCCCGTAACTCTTGATTCCCTTACTGATTAAGTAAGGCTATCTCAGCCTTGAATATACTTAACGACCCAGCCTCTACAGTACCTCTGCTGTAAAGAATTCCACAGATTAACTGCCCTGAGAAGAAATTTCTCTTCATCTGTTTTAAACGGGAAACCCTTTACTCTGAGATTATGTCCTCTGGTCCTAGACTCTCCCATAAGGGGAAACAACCTCTCAGCATCTACCCTATCAAGCCCCCTAAGAGTTTAAATGTTTCAATAAGGTCACGCCTCATTCTTCTGAACTCCAATGAGCACAGGCCCAACCTACTCAACCTCTCCTGAAAAGAAAATCCCTCCATCCCCAGGATAAACCTAGTGAACTTTCTCTGGACTGCCTCCAATGCCAGTATATCTTTCCTCAGTTAAGGGGGCCAAAGCTGTTCACTGACACCAAAGCAACATGATCATGAGCAATTGGGTCGGGCAGCAGAACAGACAGAAATGACTCAGTATGTGGAGCTGTCTTAAATGCAACTTGATGCTGAATTCAGCCTTTTTTGGCAAGGAGATATTAAGAGGACTGGCTAAAAGTTGGGTGATCGAGGTGGATGTTCAGGGAATTTTATGGGAGGAGAAGGAAGTAGCAAGACAAAATGTGCGCCCTGTTAGCCTAGCTGTTGCAGGAGCTGTTTTCAGCCACTTTTTCTCCTATTCTGGCGCAGGTTTCTTGTTTTCCCTAAACAGCCCAACTCTGGTGCAGAGGCTGCTTAGCACAAGTTTAATTTGCATTTTGTTTCTACTGAGGGGAAAAAACAGTTTTCTTTTGTAGCTTATTATCTGTTCTGTATCGCAAATATCAAACCACAGGAAATGAAAAGAGGCTTAAATAAGTTCTCTGTATTTTGTAACAATAGTTGTGTACATCTTTCACAGCTAGTCAGGGTAGAAGTGTCTTTAAACAACTGTCATAGTGTTACAGTGTTAATTACATTTTTCTTTTTGAAAATGAATCTGGTTTGGATTCATCTTCCCCATCTCACACTTTTAGAAATAATGTTAATTCAAAAGTATAGTTGTGTGCTTTAATCTGCAGCTGAGTACTGAGGCGGCAGATCAGCATATTTCCTATAGCAACAGGAAGCTGCATTGTATCTTTTCATTGTGGCTATCCTATGAGAGAGCCAGCTGCTTCGAAGGAGGAAATGTATTGAAAAGTATCCTTTTTTAAAAATCTCAGTTTTGTAAGGTTAACCAACACAGCAGAGAGAGAAAGAAAAAAAATCGGGCATTTCTACGGTTAACCCTGTAAGACTCTGGATAGAGTTCAGCATGCATACGATCTGCAATGCAGCAATTTCAGTGTTAGTATCCAAGCTTGATAGACGCAGAACAGGCAGCAGAATGCTGATAGGTGGATTTATTGCATTCATTAACAGATCTTTGCATGAGGCAATATCGCTGAAGTTGACCCAGCTGAATTGAAATGTGATCACTCTTTGCGAGTCAGCATTTGAGTCCTGTCCCATTGAATTCCTTCCACAATCACACGCTTGGTGCATTGTGCTCCCACACATGGGAAGTTTCTAGTGTGGACTTTTTACAAACCGCCTCCGGCAAATAGCTGTATGTGGAGAGATTGTGCAGGTTTAGTTTCTGCTGAATTAGTGGGCTGTGTCTTTTAGCTGCTATTTAATCAGTTTTTGACCCTGTTATTACCAGATTCAGTATCTTGGCATTAAGCGTAGAGACTTGGGAGAGAGTTAGTTGTCTTTGAAGTACAGAAGTCATTTAACTAAATTAATCAGTAAAGTAGTCAGCACTGTTTTCACCAATTTGCTAGAGTAGCTGATACCTAAACTACGAAAAACGTTTGCATAGCAGCACATGTAATGAATAAAACTGCCGAGCCGTTGTTTACTGTGTACTTATAGTGAATGCTAAGCTGCCAGAAGGGTGAGAATAAAACCATGGTACAGCAGAACTGCGTCAGAATGAACAAACTGTAAGTATAGGAATGAGGGGAATATACAGTAGCTGCAGTGTTAATATGGGCTAAGGAGCAATGGTTTTGTGTTGATAGAAGCAGACTAGTCTAATCTCAGGAAATGCATATTTACCATATTAACAATAATTAAAATAACTGAAGAAAATAGCAATGTAATATTTCAATGAGACTGGAGTATATCTATGGTGCATAATGGATATAATTAAATTAATTACAAAAACTAAAATGATATTGACAAGGAAACTGTACTGAGAAGTATGGGGCTGGTGAATCTATGGCCTGGAGTTTTCCTCTGTTGACAAGTCTGGATGCAAATGCAATGGCTCAACTGACAGCACTCTCACCACTGACTCAAAGTTGTGGGCTGAAGCCCAGCTCCAGCGACTTGAGGGCATATTCCAGAGTGATACGCCTGCACAGTACTAAGTGGTTGTTGCATTGCCGAAGGTTCCATTTTTTGGATGCAATATCTAGTAAGGTCTTGTCCGTGTTAACAGGATCCAAGCCAGTTGGTGAAGCCGAAGCCAAAACACAGAACTTTGTTTTATTGAAAAAGTTTATTGTCTTATTCAGTCTCACAGCTCCACTCCCACCCAACCCAGTGTCCCAGCTGTCCCCTATTTATACTCTTTTAGTAAAACAAAAGGCAATAAATTAAACAAAAATCAATAAATAAGAGGCTTCCCCCCTCCCCACCCATTTATATGTGCTCAAAGACAATTAATACCCATCACCTATTTTTAACCTTAACAATGTAATTGATGTTAACTAACCTTAGCAATGTAATTGATGTTAACTAACCTTAGCAATGTAATTGATAAGACATTAATAGGCTGCCCCTCAAATGGGCGTGAAAAGATCTACGGCATTACTTTTGAGTGGGGGGGGGGGTTCTCCTTCATGTCCTGACTAATATTTGCCCCTCAAAATTACTTAATAAAAAGAATATCTGGTCATTTATCTCATTATAGTTTATGCAAGCTTTCTGTGTGCAAAATGCCTGCCATGTTTCCTAAATTACGACATAACTACCTTTCAATAAAAACACCAACTGCTGGAAAAACTCAGCAGGTCCATCAACATCTGTGGGGAGAGAAAGAGAGTTCATGTTTCAAGTCCAATATGACTCTTACTTGGAAAGAGAGGTAGAAATGTGATGGGTTTTATGCTGTTGAACAAAGTGGGAGGGAGAGGGTCAGGTAGAACAAAACGGAAGGTCAGGGATAGGTTAGAGGACGGGAAAGATCAAGTAACAAGGATGTCATGGATCAAAAGGCAAAGGGAGTGTAATTGTTATAGTAAAAAAAGATATTGGGCCAGAGTAAGTGCTGATTGCAGAATAAAGGACAGCTCTGTCTTGAAAGCAAAAGCATGAAAACAAGATACATACTGGTGCTTGACGAAAAAAAAGTATCAAAATGGAGTTCCTGGTCTGAAGTTGTTGAACACAATATTGAGTCTGAAGGCTGTAAAATGCCTAATTGAAAGGTAAGATTCTGTTCCTTAAGCTTCACCGAGATGTTGCAGCAGGCTGAGGAGATAAATGTGAGTGTGAGAACTAGGCGGTGATTTAAAATGGCAAGAAAGCAGGTGGTCAGGGTCCTGCTTGTGGACTGAGCGGAGGTGTTCTGTTAAGTGGTCACCTAGTCTGTGTTTGGTCTTGCCAATGTAGAGGAGACATCATTGTGAGCAGTGAACACAGTAAATACTAAATTGAGAGAAATACAAGTAAATCGCTGCTTCACTTGGAAAAAATGTTTGGGGCCTTGGACAGTGAAGAGAAAAGAGGCAAAATGACAGGTGTTACACCCAGGTTGAACAGCTCTCGCTGGGTGGGGTTGGTTTTTTGGATGGGGAGGGGAAACAAGAGAGAGTTTTCATGTTTTTGCTTCCAGGCAGAGCTGTTCTTTATTCTGCCATTAACTTTTACGCAGGATTCATGCTTTGTTTTTTTAAGACAACCACGACCTCTCCTTTTGCCTTCTGTTCCATGATATCTTTGTTATTTAATCTTGCCTGTCTTCTAACCCACCTGACCTTTCCCCTTTTGCTGTCCCTGACCCTCCACCACCCCTCCCACTCCATAGCACTATTGTCAGGCAGACAGGGGCTCAATTTAACAATTCCTTCAAAGTATGCTGATTAACAATGCAGTGTCTTCTTATTGCTGAATTGTCTGTCTAGACTCGATGGAATACATGCATAAAGGCATAGCAGAAGGAACAGTCCCTTGTTTGATGAGGGTTTTGATATACTGAATGCAGAGGCACCATAGGTGTACTTGCATGTTATGACACTGAATGCCAGTATGTGAGATCACAAGAACATCTTCTCATGTACCATGTTCCCAGTTTCAGCCCTCAGTAGGAAAGCACAAGGCAGTTCCACATGGAAGGGGTGGAAACTGTGTTAGCAATGGTCATTTTCACATCTTCCACAGACACCCCTTGGGAACTTGCCAGGTTTTTTGCCACCAAATGGAGCATGATATGGGGTTGGGCAGGTGGGAGGTCAATCAGAAAGCAGCTAAATCACAAATATGGATACGCTGGAACATAAATCAGAAGTAGCCATTGGCTTCATGAGACAAATATTGGAACATCAAGGTTTCAGATTTAGCATAAGAGCCATAAAAAGCAACCATCATATGGATTCCAAGCTTTAAGAAATAGAGCAATATTAATATGACAGTTAGAAGCTTTGAGAAAGGAATGTTAATCCACAACACATGATGTGAAAGGATTTAAACAAGTGGACGAGAATTTTAAAAACAGGCCAGAAGCCATCATAGGTCAGAAAGGGTAGTGTTGATAATCAAGTGGGACTTGGTTAGGGATAGGATACAACTAACAGGTTTTGGTGAGCTGGAGTTTACAGAAGCTGCACCAGAGGGACAGCAGCGAAGTAATGGATTTTGGCCAAAAGCATGTACAAAGGTTTCTGGGGAAAACGTATAGAGGTAGAAGCAAAGCCTAAGAATGTCATGTAGGTGGATACGGACAGTCCTTCTCATGGACAGAATACAGGGTTAAAAGCTCAGGGTGCTATTGTCTCTACCAGTATAGTTCAGCCTGGAAGGGGAATAGAGATGGTGCAAGGCAGGAGAGTCTGTGGTAAAGGGCAGGACAGCAGCTCTGACGATGTCCGCAGTGGTTCTACCTCATCCAAGAATCCGACAGCACACAGAGGGTCGAGAGGGTAGCTAAGTAGTGCTGGACAACATAGTACATACAGAAGCTGACCTCGTATATGTGCATCATGAGACAACATATAAATGAGAAAAAGACCAAATCCTGGAAGTGACAGTGTAGGGATGCAAAGAGAAACTTGTCACTTGGCTTTCAGTAGAGCATACAAGGTGAAATATTTGTGATTTTCATTCCATGTCTATTTATAGCAGTAACTCAACCAGCAGTTTAAACATAAATTTGTCTGAAGGCAAAATTAATGCATTGATTATAGTCAATAAGCCAAAAAAGCATCAAATACATCTTTTTTTTAATGACATGTCAATAGCCTGCTAAAACAAGCTTGGTGTTTACTAGATTTAGAGGCTGGATGATTAAATGGTTAGGCTGCCATAATATCTCATTAAATAAATGCTTTTGTGAAGATATGCAGCTAAAAGTGCCAAAACAACAACATGCCTCTGGCCCTAGGAACTTCGATTTACCTTGACCCCAATTTCCAACCTTTTCTCACTATTAATGAAAAATGAAGAATGAAAATGAAAAAGCCACAGCCATAACAAAGCACAATGTCTGTTCAGGTTTGAATGGTAAAACTAGAGCCACGGGAAGGCTTTACAACAGGAAGTTGTCACAAAAATAGGAAAGAGCTAACGTTTAACAGTAGCAGAGTTACCACAGGCAGCAGCCAAAACATACAGTAAAACGGATACACTAATTGCATCACTTGAAGTACACATACAATAGAGAAACAAGAGAGAATTCAGCGCACACTATGCCACTTCCATGAATACTGGACTTATCTTCTCATTTGCACTCAATGACCCTCTTATCCCAAATTTGGAGTTGTGGGGGAGGGGGAAAGTCAAGCCTGGAGAAATCTGTGTGCATTAGACTCAACAAACCACTCAAGCTGCCTTGTACCAGGCTGCAAACTTCAGACAGGTACCCTTGTCATCCAGTACTACGTTTTAAAAATCACTGGCTAAGTTTTTTTGTCCTTTTTTCCTCTCAACACAGCAGATAGTTTTGGCTTTTGTGTCACCTATTCTGTAGAGCCCAAAGGAGTGAAGAGCTTGGGGGAGGTTGGGGATGGGGGTGGGAGTGGTTGGAGAAGAATGGAGAGTTGGGAGTTACATTGGTAGGGGAGGTTAAAGATGAGATGGGGCCAAGACACAAAAGGATTTAAATAAGTGGACAGGAATTTTAAAGGCAGACTGGAAGCCGATGTAGCTCAGAAAGGACAGCATTGATAATCGAGTGGGACTTGTTTAGAGGTAGGATACAACTAACAGGTTTTGGTGAGCTGGAGGTTATTGGAGCTGCATTAGAGGGGCACCAGTGAAGTTATGGAGTTTGAACGAGACAAAACAATGAACAAAGATTTCTGGAAAAAGCATACGGAGGTGGAAGCATGTTATGTAGGTGGTCTTCGTCATGGACAGGATATGGGGTTGAAAGCTCAGGATGCTGTGGTCGCTATCAATATGGTTCCGCCTGGGAGGGGAATGGAGTTGGTAGCAAGACAGTAGAATCTGCAGCAAAGGGCAGGACAATGGCCCCTATGGTTAACTGGAGGAAGCTCTACCTCATCCAAGGATCAACATTGATTATGTAGGACATAAAGGTCCAAGAGAGGGGCTAACTAAGTAGAGCTGGGCAACATAGTGCACATGGAAGCAGACCTCACCTGTGCATCAAGTTGGTCAAGAGGCAATATGGAAATGAGAAACAAATTAAATCCTAATGGGGTTCTGGAGATGACAGTGCAGGGATAGAAAGAGAAACCATTGCTCAAGTTGCTCTGGCTACAATCAAAAACCCAGAGTGGAATCAAGTAAAGGCAGTGCCAAGGAACTAGACAACCAAAGAGAGGTCTGAACAAGGATGGTGTGGTTAACACTGTCTAAGGCTGTAGAGAGGCCAAGGATGACAAGAGGTGACAATCTGCCATCTTTTAAAGTTTCTGATGGTTCAATTTCACGACACATGCAGATTTATTATGAATTTGCGATGGCACATATCTCTATATATTTTCCTTTCTTTTTGGGATTGGACCAGTCTTGACAAAGCAGTATTTATTGCCTACCCCTGGTTGCCCTGAGGACATTAAGGAAGGAATCAGCCAGTGTGCCACTGGAGCCACATATAGGCCAGACTGGTAAGCCTGGAGGGTTTCCTGACCTGAGGACAGTAATGCTTCAATCGAGTTAACAATAATGTAGCAGTGTTCATAGTCATTCAGTGGAGCAAGCCGATAAGTTGGCATATTTATCAGAGCTCAGTTTCACAACTTGGTGGATTTGAACACACAGCCTCTAGTCTGCTTGTCCAGCACCACACCAAAACTCCGTTACTCCTATACCAAAGCAAGATCCTGCAGATCTTTATTAGGTTATAAAGTAAGGCACCATCACAGCAAGCAATACCTGCAATTTAGCTGCAATTGCCCAACAGTACTGTTTCAAAAGTAACAATACTTCGCTTAAGCGGATGTTATAAAGCCAAGATTTTCAAACCATACCCTTGGCTTCCCAACAGCCATTCTTGCAGTCAGCTTAAGGACAACAGTTGGGTGTGGAATAAGGAAATTCAGTCAGAATGAACAAAGCATATCAGAGATTATTTGCAAAAGCAAGTTTGATAAATATACAAAACTGAATTTAATGGGTGTCCTGTAACCTAATAAACATGAGCACAGCCAACCACACAAACAACACCTTTAGAAATAAAGCTTTTGCATTAACTTTGTGATACCTTGCTACTTCCCCTTCATTTGATTTATTAAAAACAATGTGAAAATGCACTCAGCTTCTCTAGCCTCTTTTAAACAAACAGAAATTGTGCTCTCGTGTAATGCCAACATATCCTTTACTGGCAACACGAGGTCACTGTGACTTCTCACTGCCAGAAAAATGTTAGCAGTGACAGCAACATTGCCCAAATCATCATCTTGAAGACAGAATATACAGAGATCTAATGAAGATAAGAAGAGGGCAAAGGGAGGCTACGAGAAGAGACTTTTGGCTAGCATATATGGGACTCCAAATGTCTTTGATAGATAAATAACTATTACCAGGGTAGGCAAAAGAAGGTGAAGCTAACTCTGGATTAAAAAAGAGGTATTCATGTGGAGACAGAGGGCACAGCTGAGGTGCTAAACAGGTAGCACTTTGCAGCTGTCTTCATTTGAGACGAGTAATATTGGGTAGGGTAAAAATTTGTAAATAGAAAGTATTTAAAAGTATGGAAGTAATCAAAGCAGAAAGGCTAATTGATAGAATGCAACTCAGTTACTGAGAGAAGTGAGGGAGAAAATTGGGTAGGCTCTGGCCACACCTTCTATTCCTCAGATTTAGAGGAGATAAAAAGATATGAGAAAGGTGCCAGAGGATTGGAGGAATGCAAATATTACATCCATGTTCAAAAAAATAGGTGAGGGGTGACAGGGGTAAACCAGTCTGCCTAACATCAGCGGTAGGGGAAACTTTCACAGACAACAATCATGTACAAAATAAGCAGGTGCTTGGAAAAGTATGTGCTAACAAATGAAAGTCAGCACGAATGTGTTAAAGGCAAATGATGTTTAACTAACTTGGTTTAGTGTTTTGAAGAACTAACAGTGCTGGTTGGTGAGGGTAGTACTGTTGATACTTCATAAATCGACTGTCAAAAGGCATTTGATAAAGTACCACATAACAGACTCATTAGTGAAATTAAGCTCATGGGGGTTAAAGGGACATGGGCAGCGTGGATATGAAATTGGCTGGAGGACAGAAAGCAAGCAGTAATGCCCATGATACTGCATTTCAGACTGGAGGGAAGTAAACAGTGGTATTCTCCAGGCGTCCGTATTAAGATCACTAATCTTTATAATACATGTTAATGTTCTGGTTTTGGACATACAGGGCATAATTTCAAACTCTGCAGATGACATGAAACTCAAATGTAATAAATAGCAAGAAGGGTCATCAGACTTCAGGAGGACATAGGCTGGCAAAATGGGCACACACAGCAAACGAAATTTAACGCAGTGGAGTGTGACATGACAATTTTGGTAGGAAGAATGAGGTATTATAAGTTAAATTATTCAATTTTAAATGGGATATAGGAAACACATAGCTGAGGGTATATGTACACAAATCTTTGGAGTTGAAAGGACATGTTGAGATGGCTGTTAAAAGAGCACATGGTATGTTTGACTTTATAAATTGAGGTGTAGGGTGCAAAAGCAAGGATGTTATGCTAAACTTATATAACACCAGTTAGGCCTCCGTTGGGGTGCTGTGTTCAATTCTGGGCACCACAACTTAGAAAGAATATCAAGATGTTAGAGGGGGTGCACAGGATATTATTCAATTATATGAAGAAACTAGAATTGCTTTCTTTACAACAGAGGAGGTTGAGAAGGTTTGATGAATGTTCAAAATCATGAAGGAAGTAAGGGTGTTATGCTTCAGTTATACAGGGCACTGGTGAGACCACACCTCCAATACCGTGTACAGTTTTGGTCTCCTTATTTAAGGAAGGATGTAAATGCGTTGGCGGCTGTTCAGAGGAGGTTTGCTACATTGATAGCTGGAATGAGTGGGTTGTGTTATGAGGAAAGGCTGGACAGACTGGGCTTGTCTCCATTGAGTTTCAAAGAGTGAGGGGCGACTTGATTGAAGTATAAAAGTTCCTGGACAGTCTTGACAAGGTGGACGTGGGAAGTATGTTTCCTCTTACGGGTGAGTCCAGAACCAGGGGGCACTGTTTTAAAACTAAGAGTTGCCCTTTTAGGACAGAGATGAGGAGAATTGCTTTCTCTCAGAGGGTTGTGTGACTTTGGGACACTCTGCCTCAGAAGGCAGTGGAGGCGGGGTCATTGAATGCTTTTAAGGCAGAGGTAGATAGATTCCCTTACCTAACATGAAACTAAGGTTATCAGGGACAGATGGGAAAATGGTATTCAAAATACAAACAGATCAGCCATGATCTCATTTAATGGCAGAGCAGGCTAGAGGGGCTGAATAGCCTACTTCCACTTCTAATTCATATGTTCGTACGAACAGTCATAGACTGATTAAGGAGGAACTGTTTCTAATGGCAGAAGGGTTAATAACCTGAGGACAAAGATTTAAGACGATCAGCAAAGGAACTACAGGTAACAGGAAGAGGAAACAAACTACACAGCAAATTTGTGTGATCCAGAATGCATTGTCTCCAATTGTGGTGGAAGCAGATACGAAGATAACTTTCTAAAGGGAACTGAAGAAATACTTGAAGGGGAAACAATTTACAAGGTTATGGGTAAAGAGCAATGGGGGGAGACTCATTAGGCATGAAAGAGACAGCACAGATACAATGAGCCAATTGCCTCCTTCATCTATGCTGTCTCATTCGATGATGGTATGATTCTGCCTTGAAGGAACTGCTGTTCCTCTAATCTAAACCTCCTCAGAGTGCTTCCCAGGTAGGAGATGACAATTTTATCCATGGCCTTGAAATCATTTGACCAGAATAAGTTCCTCCAAATTATGACCTAGATGCTCACCTCTAATGCTGCTCCTCAGATAATGATCTTTTCTGTTGCTGACATGAAGGCTAGCTAAATTACGATAGGTAGGAGATTTCAGTCCAGTTTCAAAACCAGGTTTCTTTTTTAAAGGAGTCAGGCTAAGGCTCAATCCATGGGGACAGTGGGAGATGTGGGAGAGAAGAACCCCTGAAGAATTTCAACACTTATTGGAAGAAAAAATAAGTCAAAAGAAGCAAAAAAGGGACAGGCCATCAATTACAGCACAGATAGAGAACTGATCAGGGCCCTGTGAAAAACCCACAATCGTAACAAAATCATAATCCAACCAAAACTGAACATGATACTCGAGGAGTTTTAGCTGCTATTACAGAAATGTTTTCCATGCAGGAGTGCAGGACAGAAAACTGACCTAGAAAATAATTTCCACTGAAAGGGATTTTTTTTTGGCCCATTGGAAAATGGGTAATAAATTTAACACCTCAAAAAGTTCTCCTTTGTAGTTAATGGGATTAACATCTGACAGTCCTTGCTCCTGCCTTCCAATTTCTTTATCAGGATCCCAAATGTGGCTCTCTACCACGGCCGGCAAGTGGGGGGGGGGCGAAATTGGGGAATGGGGAAGTGCATCCAAAACAAAAGAAAATCAACAACTCAACTTTTTCACATTTTTATAATAACATCCACAAAGTCAAATTAATACCAGAAGTACAAAATGTAATCTTCTGTAATGTAAAAAAAAATCACATAGTTGATAAGTGGGGGAGATGGTGGCATAGTGGTAATGTCACACAACTTAGTAATCCAAAAGTCCAACCTAATGCTGCAGAGAAATGGGTTCAAATCCTACAACACAGTTTATGGCATAAATCTGGAATTGAAAGCTAGCCTCAGCGATGGTGAGCATGAAATTGTCATTGATTGTGTTAAAAGCCCATCTGGTTCACTAACGTCCTTTGGGGAAGGAAATCTGCCATCCTTACCTGGTCTGACCTACATGTGACTCCAACAGAAGTGTGGCTGACTCTTAACTGCCCTTGGAAATGGCCTCGCAAGCCACTCAGTTCAAGGGCAGTTAGGGATGGGCTACAAATGCTGACCTTGACAGCGATGTCCACATCCCAAGAAAGAATGGAAGGGGAAAAAAAAACATTATTGCATGGTATGTAACCAAAACAGGCACCTCAGATTGTCTCAATTGGTGTTGACTTGCGTTGATACCTTCCCCTATTAAACAGCGCGAATTATTATTGTTTTGGCTATTTGACAGAGGTATAAGAGGGTTTCTTCTGCATACCCAATCAAGAGTGAACGCCATCAGTGGAGGAGAGGATAAAATCAGAGTTGGGGAGAGAGAGAACAGGGAAGAAAATGATTGGAGAAAATATGGATAAATGGTGAATGGTGATTTAAGTGGCATCTTGAGTGGTGTATCACAGCTATTTGGCTCCAACATTCCTCAGTGAAATAAGTTCAATGCTTGTTGCACTGAAATCTGAAATTGGGCTTTTAGCATTTTCCCCTCTATCTCAGAAAATCTAAATAGAAACCTACGGTTGCAAAGCTTGACTGATTTTTATACATGATGCTCCCATTATACCTTTGCAAGATTTTTGTGGTTAGTGTAGATTATACTCTATTGCAGCCCTATGCATTCAAATGCATGCTTAACCCTCACTATATTACAACACCCACATTTACATACCACCATTAAACTTTGACTACATAAGGTATTGCTTTTGTATTTTTAAATTTCTGCATTACAGCTGAAATACAATGCCAGGTGGAGAAACATATAAAGAAAACTTGTATTTATATAGCACCTTTCATGACTTTAGGATGCACCAAGGCAATGTGCAGACATTGAAGTACACAAATCTGACCCTACACTAAGCTACCAATTCCATCATGTAAGGAAATTATTTAGTCCCATTTTGCTGGAGCACTAACAAATTGTTTGTGGAAATGACAAAAGCAATTCCTTTCACTTTGTCATCACATCCGTGTCACTGATACACAAAACGTAACAAGTTCAAAACTATTGGAAGCAGTTCCTGTGCTGAGTCAAAATTGTGCATTTTAGCAGCTGAACCAAGAGTAGAGTCGGCAGATGTCTGGTGTATATTGTTGGCCCATTCTTCTAGACAGGGAAGGGACATAGCAAGAGCTCCTCAAATAGGCAGAAACGTGCAAAGGGACAAAACATGTCCGAGGAAAAACAATCATTCTATTCGTGTGCTCTGAAATACAAGACAACATGTCAGAGAATAATCAATTGTGCCATTTCTCCTCATCTACTCCGTACTAATACAATTTTTCCACTTTAACACCTGCAAACCTTGCAATATCAAAATGAAATTGCCTGTTACTTCTATCTGTGGGCAGTTTATGTTGTGAAAGTCAGGATGAAGCTGCCTGAACCTAATACTTTTGGGACATTTACAGACACGCTAAGAGTAGACCTTCATCCATTGCTCCATTTAACAAAAACAGGGGGAAGTAAAAAGAACAGAAGTGGGTGATCACATAGGGGAGCTGAAAACAACTAAAAGAGATGTCAAGTTAAGTTAAAATGTCACAACAGAAAGAGATATAAAAAATGGCTTTTTAGTGTCACAATTTTTTTTTAAAAGGCCATATAAATCCTTCAAAGGATCATAAGTAAAATCAGTGTATCAGAACAGGAAACTGAGGAGTGTTAAATTATTTCTTCACAAAAGACACATGAAAACTTCCACACCAATTTGGCTTATGATCCAATATATATGAAGTCAGCCAAGCATTAAGAAATCCAATGCATTGAATGGTTACAGGGCACCTGGTCCAGTTGGAACAAAGCAGAACATTCAAGTAAATGAATGAGGAAACAAAAGAGCTTTGGTTAATTTAAGGGACTTAACAATATGCATAATTGAAACAATGGCCAAGATACAAATCAGGGAGTTTTGCCTGCCTGTCTGTCTAAGATCAGTCGTAAAAGAACATATGAGATCTTTTCAGGATGTGATTAAATGTTTATCCAACAGAATACTCATCAAGGTTTTTGAAGTAACATACAATGCCTCAAATCTAATGGAATTCTTTCTGATCCAGCAAATTATTGAATTCCACGCTTACTGTTTACAGAAGATTCATGGGAATAGAAAAAATAGCAAATAGGCTTGACATTACAAATTACGTAAACAGGCAAGACATTGGAGTAAAAACAGAAAATGCTGGAAAACCCAGCAAGACTAGCAGCATCTGTGGAGAGAGAAACACGAGTTAACACTGAGCCAAATGTGATTCTTCTTCAGAACTTAAGAGTCATTGTTCAACTCAATGCGAACGCTGTTTCTCTCTCCACAGATGCTGCCAGGCTTGCTGACATTTTCCAGCATTTTCTGTTTTTATTGCAGGCTTGCAGCATCCGCGGTATTTTGCTTTTATTTTAGGCAAGCAGGCTCTGGAATATAGTTTCATTCAAAAACAGACACTTTTTCACCTTCAAGAAAAGAAGTGTTTTTTTAACAAATTTTGAAAGGATCAATAACGCCAGTGTAACCAGCTCACCTGTCCTAAAACTTGACTGGAAAACATGACGAGCACAAAAAGACATGCATACATCAAACAAGATTAGAAGAAACTCTGAAGGTGTATCTGAGTAGGAGTGGAATAAACAGATGTTTAAAAAGGTGTCTGGATACACACCTCAAGCACCATAACCTGCACAATGGCTGGTGAAATGGCACAATTGATTATTCTCTGACATGTCGTCTTGTATTTCAAAGCACAAGAATAGAATGATTGTTTTTCCTCGGACATGTTTTGTCCCTTTGCATGTTTCTGCCTATTTGAGAAGCTCTTGCTATGTATGTCCCTTCCCTGGCTAGAAGAATGGGCCAAATGCTGGAAAGTGGGATTAGGCTGGTAAATACAATGATAAATACAATGACCTAGTCCTCTGGGATCACTGGACAATCACCAATGGAATACAGCCACTCAAAGTGAAAAATCAGAGATTGGGATATCTTATTGCTAGCCTCTATCTCATTCAGAATAAGGGAAACATTTACTTCCATAAAGGCTTTACTGTGGCTTATTACCTTCTTGAGGAGAAAGATATTGTAGCTATATTTTTACAGCACTGCAGCAGGACTTTCACAGAGGCTGCAACGGTCAATACAATGACATGTTTCCAGTTGTTCTTTGTCTATGGGGAAATACATCACATCACACCACAAATTGTATACAAGTTGTACTAAAGGAACAAAATTAATGCTCTACTCTCCTGAATTTATTGCTTAATTTCAGCTGCTGGAAATACAAAACAATATGCTTCATAATCTATGCAGGCAGCTGAGGTCTCGGTTTAGCAGCACCTCCAACAGTGTGTTTCCCTCTCCACTGCACCCTACATTACGTGCTCAAGTCTCTGAATGAAGTCTGAATCCACAACATTCGATCCACAGCTGAGTGTGCTACTTCAAGGCCAACGTCTTGCAGAGAACATGCCTTTCAACAATAAATACTCAAATTTTTTCTCCAAAATGTTATGGCACAATCTGTAACTAAAATAAGCAGCCCTTCAAATTGATTTTTTGGAAAGGGAGTACAATCCACCAACATGTCATGGATTTCATTATAAAAACAGAAGTAGGTTGGTCAATCACAAGCAGCAACAAGTCTTAGCTCACATGTGTATCATGAAAAGAATTAAGTTGGCCTTCTTATAATCACAGACAGGTCCATTCCATCCACTACACTGATCAATGCTTCTGTGATTTTAAGCACAATTTCAATGAGTTCAGGAGCACAATGCACTGCTTTGGAGTGCGTTTACTTTTCCATATATTCAACCATGGAAAAAAATGTCTACACAGGACTTTTCCCCTGAAGCTAAAGACGAACACATTTAGACTTAAGCTACATGTGTGTGGGAGTGAACTGATACACAGAGAATGCTCCGTGGTCAATTTTCCCCTCCCTCACCCAGAGATACTACAACAAGCAACAGATACCTTTACAACATGATGTCAATGTCCTGGTTGAGAATAACTAATTCAGCACAGGCCAGGACTAACACTCACACCCAGGTGGCTCAAATGCTTCAGCCAGTGCAGCAAACTCCCTCTTTCTAAAGCTTTTGAAGCCACATTTTTTTCTTTCCCATTAAGCTGATGGAATCCATTCTACACTTTGAGAAGAGTTTGTGAAAATAAATCTGGTGTGAAGCATGTTTGGTTTCATACCAACGAAATAATTTTGTTTAATGCAAAAGGGCAGAGCACTAGTCACTGAATACTAGATATCGTAAAAATCTAGATCTCAATCCCCTTGAAAAGAAACCTCTTAGAATAAGACACTACAATATTAAATATTTGAGGCAATAACTAGATGCATGGCCACCTCATTGCCAGCTAGTCTGGAACAAAGGACTCAGGGGCAGGAGTAGGCCATTCGGCCCTTTCAGCCTGCTCCACCATTCAATAAGATCATACCTGATCTGGTCGTACTTAAGTGTATAGGCCACCCTGAACTATACTACTGAATATGCTGTGAAGACCATGGGTGATAGTGGGCTCTCGAAGCCAAATTATTAATTCTAGGAAACTGAAGGATTAAAATTGCAATTTCGGGAAAACCAGCTCCCATTCAAAACCAAGAGAGAGAGATTTCTAAGACTCACAAGTAGCTATTTGTGGAAGCAATGGAGCCATAAAGGATATAAAACTGTCCCAACAACCAGCCCGAGGAGCTGATGATCAGAATATATTTTATTTGGGAGCCTCGCTGGAGAGAAATAGGGATAAAAAATAAACATAGAAACAAGCTGTAATAATCGCCTGAGCTGTGCTTTGGCTTTTATTTTCAAGGCAACCTTTTTGTAAAACTGAAAATTCACCATGCTAGTACCTGCTTCCGTCTGGTGCTCAAATAAATGAACAGAAATAGTGCGTCTCACAGCTGCTAGCAACCGTGGGTATGGGAACCAAGGTTAAGGAACTTTGTCCTTTTCTTGAAGGCCGTAGTTAAACGTGAGACTATGCCAACCATCCATGTGAATAATTCTTAAAACTTAGGATTTTCCTTTTGCCTAACTTAGTCAAAAGACCTTTCCCACACGAATAGCCATTTTCAACCTTCACCCGGAGCTATTTAATTTCATGATCTGTAGTTGTTAAGCCACTGTTCTCACGTGCATTCCATGATGCAGTTTATTTGGTGTAAAGGAGGCTAGAAAGAAAAGACCAGAAAAAAATTTGCCAGTGACTATGTCATAAAAATGACAGATAAAAATTTTAAACAGAAAAAAAAAGTAGAGGAGCTTAAAGTGTAACAAATTCAATTCAGGAATATCAATGGGTACACACGGTAAATACCAAAATACAATTTCTGCGAGTTTTTCCTCCTACAAAATAAAAATAACAAGTTTTCAGTATGTTGCTGAGAAAACCAGAAACTGTTAGCGAAATGTCTGCTCTGCAACATGGCTTCAGATAGGCAACAAAACTTCGATATATCCCAATTAGCAAATTACTTGTCTCATAATGAATGGTAATTTCAAAGGCTTTGCAGCGCCCATCAACATCTGACCAGAGAGCAGTTTTTAGGAAATGCTACTTCTGCATTCTTGGATGCAAAGTAGTTCTTTGTTAATTAGTGACATTATCGAAGACAGTTGAAAACAACTGCAATGGGGAAAGGTATAGATTTAACACTAGTGGTTGGGGGTATATTGAATGATTAAGAGGAATTAGACTCCAGTGAACTCCCATTTATGCAAATTGATGCGCTAAGAACCCTGGACGTGCAAATGCAGGTTTAAGCACCACTCAAAGTCCTACACACAGTGGGCACCATCTCAAAGAACCAGAGCAGGAGGGGCTGTTTGAAGCTTTCTCACCGATGAAACATCTGGATCATATAGAATGACAAGAATGTCAATTCTTGTGCAATCTTGGCATACTCATGTACAAATTTGTCTTTAGAGTATGGTAATAAAAAGCGCATTTATTTTAGATGAATGTTCATCTGCTCTTCAGTTGCACTTGTGCTCAATTGTTACAACTCCAGTCTAATGTTGAGTCCCAATTAGTTTCAGTAACACCAGTGATTTGTGAACGGATTTCATTTTTCTTTTATTGTCTGGTCCCCAGATCCTGTACACGTCATCAAATTCTTATGCCAGTTTTTTTTCTGTAAGCCTTTCAAGCTCCCGTTGATTCAAAAGCATCTTACCGAAGTCTTTGCAACAAGCAAATCACACGGGTTTCAAATTGATTTAACTCCACCGTACCTGTCCCTGAATACTTCTTGTAAACAAAAACCTTAATATAGAATTCCTCTCAATTTCCACACTGATTTCCCACTGGCAAGCCAGCAGCAATTCGCAGAACAACGTAGGTGTGAAGGCAACCCTGTCATTAGCCATGTCTGTGCCATGGCATCCTGAGGGGCAAGAGCTGCATGCCTTCTCAGAAACAAAGACAAAGCTTGGAGTTAATAGCTTCAGCTGCCGTAGGAGTCTTTGCAGGTGCAAGCAAAGAAAGGAACTGAAGTGAAAGTGACGCACAGGTAGAACAGCCATCAAGAACACATCACTTTAGGGGGAGGATGGTGGCATAGTGGTAATGTCACTGGACTAGGAATCCAGAAACCCCAGGCTAATAGTCTGGAGGTATGGATTCAAATCCCACTGGGGGGGGGGGGGGGGAACGACTTTAAATTCAATTAATAAATGACCACGGTGACCACGAAACTATACCATCAATCACTAGTGCCCTTTAGGGAATGAAATCTGCTGTCCTTACCCGGTCTGACCTACATGTGACTCCAGACCCACAGCAATGTGGCTGACTCTTAAGTGTCCCCTAAATGGCCCGAGCAAGTCACTCAGTTCGAGGGCAATTAGGGATGTGCAAAAAAAAAAAATGCTGGCCTTGTCAGCGACGCCCACATCCCAGGAATTAAGAAATAAATGTCAGTGGTCTTTGGTCCCATGTCATCATAAAGATATTTTCTTTGGATTCTAACCACTCAACTTATCTTCCAGTATGCCACCCCTCTCATCCTCAACTCCCAAGTTAATTCTGAAAACAGTTCCCTCTCTCAAGTGACTGCCTCTTCCTTTCAAAATCACCACATTCTCCTTCCTCAGGTGGGGGGAGATGATGGCATAGTTATCACTTTATCATTTGAACCCAAATACCCCTCAAAAGTAAACTGTAATTACAGCATCTTTTCACTGTGCCGTTCAGTCATACTTAGCCAGGCTTAAAAACAATGCAAAAAAAAGAGAAGCCACTTGCAAAAATTACCCTTTCCCAAGTTGTACATCAATGCACTTTGTCACCATGGTCACAGTACTTGGTACAAGTAGTTGAGGTTAATACTCATCAGGCTATCTCTGAGAGTCAGAGTTATACAACACAGAAACAGGCCCTTCGGCCCATCATGTCCATGCCGGCCATCAAACACCTATCTATTCTAATCCCATTTTCCAGCACTTGGCCTATAGCCCTGTATGCTATGGTGTTTCAAGTGCTCATCAAAATGCTTCTTAAATGTTGTGAGGGTTCCTGCCTCTACCACCCTCTCAGGCAGTGTGTTCCAGGTTCCAACCACCCTCTGGGTTAAAAAGTTTTTCTTCAATTCCCCTTTAAGCCCCCTGCCCCTTTCCTTAAATCTATGCTCCCTGGTTATTGACATCTCTGCTAAGGGGAAAAGTGTCTTCCCATCTACCCTGTCTATGCCCCTCATAATTTTGTATACCTGCATCAGGTCCCTCCTTAGCCTTCTCTGCTCTAAGGAAAACAACCCTAGCCCACCCAGTCTCTCTTCAGAGCTGAAACGCGCCAGCCCAGGAAACATCCTGGTGTATCTCCTCTGCACCCTCTCCAGTGCAATCACATCCTTCCTATAGTGTGGTGACCAGAACTGCACACAGTTCTCCAGCTGTTGCCTAACTAGCATTTTATACAGCTCCAACATGACCTCCCTGCTCTTATATTCTTGGCCTTGGTTAAGAAAGGCAAGTATCCCATATGCCTTTGGCTGAATATGATAAAGCAGGATTTGGCCAAAGCAGACTGAGAGCAGCTACTTGTAGGAAATATACATCAGACCAGCAGGAGTCATTCAAAAAGGTGGGGGGAGGGCGCTACTTAAAGTAATTAGGAGAGTGAAGAGGGGGGGGATGAAAAAACACTGGCGGGCAAGATAAAGGATTTTCCTTTATCTTGCCCGCCAGTGTTTTTTCATCCCCCCCTCTTCACTCTCCTAATTACTTTAAGTAGCGCCCTCCCCCCACCCCTACACTTTCTATACTCGTCTAGGGCTTCTGCTGTTTTCAGCCATGTGTGTGCCAAAAGCCTCCTATTTCTTTCTTATCCAATCCTCTATATCCCTTGACATCCAGGATTCTCTGGACTTCCTGGTCCTACCCTTCACCTTTACAGGAACATGTTGGCCCTGAACTCTCACTATTTCCTTTTTGAATGACTCCTGCTGGTCTGATGTATATTTCCTACAAGTAGCTGCTCTCAGTCTGCTTTGGCCAAATCCTGCTTTATCATATTCAGCCTTTCTTCAATTCAGGACCTTTATTTCTGGCTCATCTTTGTCCTTTTCCATAACTAACTTAAATCTTAGAGTGTTATGGTTGCTATCCAAAAAATGCTCCCCCACTGACACTTCTACCACTTGCTTCAATCCCTAAGATTAGGTCCAGTACCACCCCTTCTCTTGTAGGACTTACTATGTGCTGACTCAAAAAGCTCTCCTGGATGCACTAAGAATTCCGCCCCCTCTAAACCTTTCACACTAAGACTATCCCAGTTAATATTGGGGAAGTTGAAATCCCCTACTATTATTACCCTATTATTTTTACACTTCCCTGAGATTTGCCTACATACCTGCTCCTCTCTCTCATCCTGACTGTTATGAGGCCTATAGTACACTCCCAGCAAAGTGATTGCCCCCATTTTGCTTTTATGTTCTGCCCATATAGCCTCATTTGAGAAGCCCAAAGTACCATTCCTCCTTACTGCAGTAATTGACTCCTTGATCAATAATGCAATGCCACCGCCTCTTTTATACCCATCCAACAACCACCACACCAACCCCCCACCCCCCCGTCACACCTGAAGATTCTATGCCCTTGAATATTGAGCTGTCAGTCCTGCCCTTCCCTCAAACATGTCTCTGTAATGGCAACAATATCATATTCCGTGTTAATCAACGCCCTCAATTCATCTGCCTTACTTGTAAGACTCCTTGCGTTAGAATCAAAGCAATCCAGCCTTGCGTTATTCCCTTGTGCCTTAACAGGTCTATATTTGCTCTGCCCTGACTTAGTTTCTCTTCTATATTTGGCTGTGCATCACCCCTTACTGTACCTCCACTCTGTATCCCACCTCCTACCAAATTAACTTACACCCCAACCCCCCACATCACTGGAAAGCCTCACCGCAAGGATGTTGGTCCTGTTCCGGTTCAGGTGCAACCCATCCAACTTGTACAGGCTCCACCTTCGCCAGAAACAGACCCAGTGATCCAGGAAACTAAAGCCCTCCCTCCTGCATCATCTTGTCAGCCACGCATTCATCCTCTCTATCCTCCTATTCCTAAACTCACTAGCACGTGGCACAGGGAGTAATCTAAAGATTACAACCTTTGAGGTCCTGCTTCTTAATCTGCTACCTAGCTCCCTAAATTCTTGTTGCAGGGCCTCAACCATCTTTCTACCTATATCATTGGTACCAATGTGAACCATGACCTCTGACTGTTCGCCCTCCCCCTTCAGGATGCCCTGCAGCCGTTCTGTGACATCCTTGATCCTGGCACCAGGGAGGCGACAAACCATCCTGGAGTCACGCCTACAGCCACAGAAGCGCCTGCCTGCACCCTTCACTATTGAGTTTCCTACCACTATTGCTCTTGCACTCTTATTTCACCCACAGTGCCATGAACTAGGCTCTGGCTGCATTCTCCAGAGGAGCCAGCACCCTTACCATTTTCCAACACAGAAAAAACGGTTCTTGAGTGAGGTGCGCTCTGGGGCTTTCCTGACTACCTACCTGCCTCCCTTCTTCTGATTGGTGGTCACCCATTCCCTCTCTGACTGCACTTCCTGAAGCTGCAGAGTGACCACATCTAAAAACATGCTATCCACATAACCCTCAGCCTCGTGGATGCACCACTGTGTCTCCAGCTGATGCTCAAACTCAAACTCCAAAAACCATTGCTCAAGCTGGTCAAGCCAGTGGCACTTCCTGCACACGTGATCATCCAGACTGCAAGGAGTGTCTAAGAATTCCCACATCTGCAGGCCTTACAACACACGGGGCTGAGCTCCCTTGCCATATTTCTTGTTTGTTTTAAATTAAAAGAATATTTCCTTAAATTTAAGCCCCATGCCGCTCACTGAAGTCTTGCTCTTTGCAGCCCCACTCGGCTCACTGAAGTCTTGCTCTTTGCAGCCCCACTCGGCTCAGTGAAATCTCGTTCTTCACAGCCCCGCTCTGCTCACTGAAATCTCGATCGTCACTGCCCTGCTCAGCTCACTGAAGTCTCGATCGTTACAGCCCCGCTCGGCTCACTGAAGTCTCGATCGTTACAGCCCCGCTCGGCTCACTGAAGTCTCGATCATTACAGCCCCGCTCGGTTCACTGAAGTCTCCATCGTTACAGCCCCGCTCGGCTCACTGAAGTCTCCATCGTTACAGCCCCGCTCTGCTCACTGAAGTCTCCATCGTTACAGCCCCGCTCTGCTCACTGAAGTCTCCATCGTTACAGCCCCGCTCTGCTCACTGAAGTCTCCATCGTTACAGCCCCGCTCTGCTCACTGAAGTCTCCATCGTTGCAGCCCCGCTCTGCTCACTGAAGTCTCCATCGTTGCAGCCCCGCTCTGCTCACTGAAGTCTCCATCGTTGCAGCCCCGCTCTGCTCACTGAAGTCTCCATCGTTACAGCCCCGCTCTGCTCACTGAAGTCTCCATCGTTACAGCCCCGCTCTGCTCACTGAAGTCTCCATCGTTACAGCCCCGCTCTGCTCACTGAAGTCTTGCTCTTTAAGGCCCTGCTCTGCTCATTCAAGTCTCGCACTTTACAGCACCTCTCTGCTCACTGAAGTCTCGATCGTTATAGCCCCGCTCTGCTCATTCAAGTCTCGATCGTTACTGGCCCGCTCTGTTCACTGAAATCTCGCTCTTTCCAGCCCCGCTCTGCTCACTGAAGTCTTGATCGTTATAGCCCCACTCTGCTCACTGAAGTCTCGATCGTTACAGCCCCGCTCTGTTCACTGAAGTCTCGATCGTTACAGCCCCGCTCTGCTCACTGAAGTCGCCATCGTTACTGCCCCGCTCTGCTCACTGAAGTCTCGACCATTAGAGCCCCACTCTGCTCACTGAAGTCTCAGTCGTTACAGGCCTGCTCTGCTCACTGAAGTCTCGCTCTTTGCAGCCCCGCTCAGCTCACTGAAGTCTCGATCCTTACAGCCCCGCTCTACTCACTGAAGTCTCGCTCTTTGCAGCCCCGCTCTGCTCACTGTAATCTCGATCGTCACTGCCCCGCTCTGCTCACTGAAGTCTCGATCGTTACAGCCCCGCTCTGCTCACTGAAATCTCAATCGTTACAGCCCTGCTCTGCTCACTGAAGTCTCGCTCTTTACGGCCCTGCTCTGCTCACTGAATTCTCGATCGTTACAGCCCCACTCTGCTCACTGAAATCTCGATCATTACAGCCCTGCTCTGCTCACTGAAGTCTCGCTCTTTACGGCCCTGCTCTGCTCACTGAAGTCTCGATCGTTACTGCCCCATTCTGCTCACTGAAGTCTCGATCGTTACTGCCCCGCTCTGCTCACTGAAGTCTCAATCGTTACAGCCCCACTCTGCTCACTGAAATCTCGATCGTTACAGCCCTGCTCTGCTCACTGAAGTCTCGCTCTTTACGGCCCTGCTCTGCTCACTGAATTCTCGATCGTTACAGCCCCACTCTGCTCACTGAAATCTCGATCATTACAGCCCTGCTCTGCTCACTGAAGTCTCGCTCTTTACGGCCCTGCTCTGCTCACTGAAGTCTCGAGCGTTACGGCCCCGCTCTATTCTCTCTGAAGTCGCGATCGTTACGGCCCTGCTCTGCTCACCTAAGTCACGCACTTTACAGCCCCGCTCTGCTCACTGAAGTCTCGCTCTTTACAGCCCCAGCTCTGCTCACTGAAGTCTTGATCGTCACTGCCCTGCTCTGCTCACTGAAGTCTCACTCTTTATGGCCCTACTGTAATCATTTTGCTCCCCAAGTATTTCAACTTGAAGCCTGTTACTTCCTCAAAGTTTTCCTCAATTAATCTCACCCCTCTAACTCTTCCAACTGAGTATCATCTTAATCTCCACCATTAACTTGACAGTTTAATTTATGATAATTTTATAATTAAGCACATCATGAATGAATCACACAAAGTGGGCATGTGGGTACAGCAAGTAATTAGAAAAGCAAATACAATGTTGGCCTTTATTGTAAGGTGGTTGGAAACATTCAAGTAGGAGAGTCTTGCTACAACTGTACTGGGCATTGGTGAGACCGCTCCTGGAGTAGTGTGTGGTTTTGACCTCCATACTTAAGGACTGATATTGGAAGCAGTTCAGACAAGGTTCACTAAGCTGATTCCTGGGGTGAGGAAAGGTCCAGCAGATACTCACTGGAGTTTAGAAGAATGAGAGGTGATCTTATTGAAAAATTGGACCAGACAGATGCTGAGAGGATGTTTCCTCTCATGGGGGAATCAAGAACTAGGAGAGACAGTTTAAAAATAAGGGGGTCTCCTATTTAAGAGAGAGATGAGGGGGAATTTCTTCTCTGAGGGCCGTTACTCTTAGGAATTCTCTTCCACAGAGAACAGTGGAGGCTGGGTCATTGAATATATTCAAAGCCGAGTTAGATAGATTTTTGATCAACAAGTGAGTCAAAGATTACGGGGGACAGAGAGGACAAGTGACATTAAGGCTACAATCGGATCAGCCATGATCTTATTGAATGGTGGAGCAAACTCGATGACTAAATGACCTACTCCTGCTCCTATTTCCTATGATCATGATCTTAAGGGCTCGGCGTAAGTCAGATAACATCTTATGATCTTATAAACTGGCACAGGCATCTTTGGAAAAGAAATTCCATCAATACAAAATCCTATTTGATCAGCAAGTACACACAAATGTATCTGTATGTTGGCTAATACCTGGGTTTCATAATTTCAAAGAGTTAGTGCTTCTGAGCTGCTTCAAATTTGAAAAAGCCAAAATCAAAAAAATTCCACAGAAAAAAAAATACAAAAGCAGTGACATACTTGTAATCCATCCAAAATTCCAGCTAACATCAATAGCAGATTATTCTTAAATAAAGCTGCAGCCATTAATACGCCAATGAGAGCTTCAATGCACATCACAGAATCATTACCCACACAAAACCAAAAGCAATCCCAACATAAACACAAAAAAATCCTATGGAATTAACAACCAGGGAAATTATTTACAGTCAGTTAATCAATCTTGTGGGGAGGGGGGGTTTCGAATCGCATTTGAAAACCACTGCTGAAGAATCTGGACTTCTGAAGTAATGGCTTGCAACTACTTTCAGATGTCCATTATTATGCTGTACACACACACACTGCAAGAATGCAATCTACTGAGTTTTGATTCACGGAACATCCTTCCGAAACATCACCTGTTAAAGGCCACATTAGCAGATCAGCAGATATGAGGGGTGGAGGCAATTGTTTGAGGCAGAGTTTGCAAATGTATGCAATTCGCAACCCTGGATCTTTAACAGGGATTTGACCAAATGCAGCACTCCCACAGGATTTGAAAAAAATCGAGAACATTTTTTTTTAAATCAGCATATTGAAAATCTAGTCATCAGCTCAGTTTTAGGCTTGTCAAATGATGTCAACACACAACAACCAGTATACAAAAAGTGAGCAATAAACAGGGTCAGAAGCAAGCCGGCATTTGTGGACCAAAATCCAAAAATGGGGTGGGAAAAAAAAGTCAGCGTCCCTTACAATGGCAATGTAATTCTTGTCAAATCATGCCAGCCTGTAAGGCTGACTCTAAAATTAAAGATCCCACTTATTCGCTCCAGTGTCTTTTGCCCCCATTGAAGCAAGCAGTAACTGAAAAGCCGTCCATCCAAAGATAAGTCAGAGAAAAAAACAAAAAAAAAACAAAAAAACCGCGGATGCTGGAAATCCAAAACAAAAACAGAATTACCTGGAAAAACTCAGCAGGTCTGGCAGCATCGGCGGAGAAGAAAAGAGTTGACGTTTCGAGTCCTCATGACCCTTCGACAGAACTTGAGTTCGAGTCCAGGAAAGAGCTGAAATATAAGCTGGTTTAAGGTGTGTGTGTGGGGGGCGGAGAGATAGAGAGACAGAGAGGTGGAGGGGGTTGGTGTGGTTGTAGCGACAAACAAGCAGTGATAGAAGCAGATCATCAAAAGATGTCAACGACAATAGTACAATAGAACACATAGGTGTTAAAGTTAAAGTTGGTGATATTATCTAAACGAATGTGCTAATTAAGAATGGATGGTAGGGCACTCAAGGTATAGCTCTAGTGGGTTTTTTTTTATATAATGGAAATAGGTGGGAAAAGGAAAATCTTTATAATTTAATGGGAAAAAAAAAGGGGGGAAACAGAAAGGGGGTGGGGATGGGGGAGGGGACTCACGACCTAAAGTTGTTGAATTCAATATTCAGTCCGGAAGGCTGTAAAGTCCCTAGTCGGAAGATGAGGTGTTGTTCCTCCAGTTTGCGTTGGGCTTCACTGGAACAATGCAGCAAGCCAAGGACAGACAGGTTTTCCACCCACGGTCGTTGACAGGGCCCTCAACCGTGTCCGGCCCATCTCCCGCGCATCCGCCCTCACTCCTTCTCCTCCCTCCCAGAAACATGATAGGGTCCCCCTTGTCCTCACTTATCACCCCACCAGCCTCCGCATTCAAAGGATCATCCTCCGCCATTTCCGCCAACTCCAGCATGATGCCACTACCAAACACATCTTCCCTTCACCCCCCTTATCGGCATTCCGTAGGGATCGCTCCCTCCGGGACACCCTGGTCCACTCCTCCATCACCCCCTACTCCTCAACCCCCTCCTATGGCACAACCCCTTGCCCACGCAAAAGATGCAACACCTGCCCCTTCACTTCCTCTCTCCTCACCGTCCAAGGACCCAAACACTCCTTTCAAGTGAAGCAGCATTTCACTTGCATTTCCCCCAACTTAGTCTACTGCATTCGTTGCTCCCAATGTGGTCTCCTCTACATTGGAGAGACCAAACGTAAACTGGGCGACCGCTTTGCAGAACACCTGCGGTCTGTCCGCAAGAATGACCCAAACCTCCCTGTCGCTTGCCATTTTAACACTCCACCCTGCTCTCTTGCCCACATGTCTGTCCTTGGCTTGCTGCATTGTTCCAGTGAAGCCCAACGCAAACTGGAGGAACAACACCTCATCTTCCGACTAGGGACTTTACAGCCTTCCGGACTGAATATTGAATTCAACAACTTTAGGTCGTGAGTCCCCTCCCCCATCCCCACCCCCTTTCTGTTTCCCCCTTTTTTTTTTTCCCAATAAATTATAAAGATTTTCCTTTTCCCACCTATTTCCATTATATAAAATAAAAAAAAACCCACTAGAGCTATACCTTGAGTGCCCTACCATCCATTCTTAATTAGCACATTCGTTTAGATAATATCACCAACTTTAACTTTAACACCTATGTGTTCTATTGTACTATTGTTGTTGACATCTTTTGATGATCTGCTTCTATCACTGCTTGTTTGTCGCTACAACCACACCAACCCCCTCCACCTCTCTGTCTCTCTATCTCTCCGCCCCCCACACACACACCTTAAACCAGCTTATATTTCAGCTCTTTCCTGGACTCGAACTCAAGTTCTGTCGAAGGGTCATGAGGACTCGAAACGTCAACTCTTTTCTTCTCCGCCGATGCTGCCAGACCTGCTGAGTTTTTCCAAAGATAAGTCATGCTGGGGACCTTCCAAGCAATACTGCAGCTGAATTTCTTTTCCCCTCTTTTTTTGCATTTAAAGCTGTTGCTTCCCCTGGTGCATCTGCAAAGTGGAACTTGTCACTTTGGGATGCTGTTTCCCCCCACCCTCCATACACTCCCCCTAACCCCCCTCCTTATACTCCCCTGCCCCTACCCCCTCCTTAAACTCCCCCCTACACCTCTCCTTAAACTCCCCTGCCCCTACCCCCTCCTTAAACTCCCCTGCCCCTACCCACTCCTTAAACTCCCCCTACCCCCTCCCCCTCCTTAAACTCCCCCTACCCCATCCCCCTCCTTAAAATCCCGCTACACCCTCCCCCAACTCCCCTACTCCTTCTCCCCCTCCTCACAAACCCCCCCACTTCTCCCCCTCCTCACAAACCCCCTCTTCTCCCCATCCTCACAAACCCCCCCTCTCCCCCTCCTCACGCCCCCCCTCTCCCCTCCTCACGCCCCCCCCCACTTCTCCCCCTCCTCACGCCCCCCCCACTTCTCCCCCTCCTCACGCCCCCCCCACTTCTCCCCCTCCTCACGCTTCCCCCCCCCCCCACCCCCCACGGCCCCACCTTCTCCTCCTCCTCACGGCCCCACCTTCTCCCCCTCCTCACGGCCCCACCGTCTCCCCCTCCTCACGGCCCCACCGTCTCCCCCGCCTCACAAACCCCCCCTCCCCCTCCTCCTCACACATCCCCTCCTCACACACCCATCCTCCCCCTCCTCACACCCCCCATCCTCCCCCTCCTCACACCCCCCCTCTCCACCTCCTCACACCCCCCCCCTCCCCCTCCTCACACCCCCCCTCTCCCCCTCCCCTCACCCCCCCTCCCCCTCCTCACACCCCCCTCTCCCCCTCCTCTTCACTCCCCCCTCTCCCCCTCCTCACACCCCCCCTCTCCCCCTCCCCACACCACCCCTCCCCCTCCTCACACGCCCCTCTCCCCCTCCTCTTCACTCCCCCCTCTCCCCCTCCTCTTCACTCCCCCCTCTCCCCCTCCTCTTCACTCCCCCCTCTCCCCCTCCTCTTCACTCCCCCCTCTCCCCCTCCTCTTCACTCCCCCCTCTCCCCCTCCTCTTCACTCCCCCCTCTCCCCCTCCTCTTCACTCCCCCCTCTCCCCCTCCTCTTCACTCCCCCCTCTCCCCCTCCTCTTCACTCCCCCCTCTCCCCCTCCTCTTCACTCCCCCCTCTCCCCCTCCTCTTCACTTCCCCCCTCTCCCCCTCCTCTTCACTCCCCCCTCTCCCCCTCCTCTTCACTCCCCACTCTCCCCCTCCTCTTCACTCCCCCCTCTCCCCCTCCTCTTCACTCCCCCCTCTCCCCCTCCTCTTCACTCCCCTCTCCCCCTCCTCTTCACTCCCCCCTCTCCCCCTCCTCTTCACTCCCCCCTCTCCCCCTCCTCTTCACTCCCCCCTCTCTCCCTCCTCTTCACTCCCCCCTCTCTCCCTCCTCTTCACTCCCCCCTCTCCCCCCCTCTTCACTCCCCCCTCTCCCCCTCCTCTTCACTCCCCCCTCTCCCCCTCCTCTTCACTCCCCCCTCTCCCCCTCCTCTTCACTCCCCCCTCTCTCCCTCCTCTTCACTCCCCCCTCTCCCCCCCTCTTCACTCCCCCCTCTCCCCCTCCTCTTCACTCCCCCCTCTCCCCCTCCTCTTCACTCCCCCCTCCTCACAAATCTCCCCTTCTCCCCCTCCTCACAAACCCCCACTTCTCACACCCCCATTCTCCCCCTCCTCACAACCCCCTTCTCACCCCTTTCTCCTCTTCACTCCCCTCCTCACAAACCCCCCCTTCTCCCCCTCCTCACAAACCCCCCCTTCTCCCCCTCCTCACAAACCCCCCCTTCTCCCCCTCCTCACAAACCCCCCCTTCTCCCCCTCCTCACAAACCCCCCCTTCTCCCCCTCCTCACAAACCCCCCCTTCTCCCCCTCCTCACAAACCCCCCCTTCTCCCCCTCCTCACAAACCCCCCCTTCTCCCCCCTCCTCACAAACCCCCCCTTCTCCCCCTCCTCACAAACCCCCCCTTCTCCCCCTCCTCACAAACCCCCCTCCCCCTCCTCTTCACAACCCCCTTCCTCACACCCCCCTCTCCTCCTCCTCACAACCCCCCTCTCCCCCTCCTCACAACCCCCCTCTCCCCCTCCTCACAACCCCCCTCTCCCCTTCCTCACAACCCTCCCCTCACACCCTCCCTCCTCCTCTTCACTCCCCCCTCCTCACAAACCTCCACTTCTCACACCCCCCTTCTCCCCCTCCTCACACCCCCCCCCAACCCCCCTCTCCCCCTCCTCACACCCCCCCTCTCCCAACCCCCTCTCCCCCTCCTCACACCCCCCCTCTCCCAACCCCCCTCTCCCCCTCCTCACAACCCCCCTCTCCCCCCTCTCCTCACACCCTCCCTCCTCCTCTTCACTCCCCTCTCCTCAAAAAATCCCTTCTCCCCCTCCTCACAAACCCCCCCTTCTCCCCCTCCTCACAAACCCCCCCTTCTCCCCCTCCTCACACCCCCCTCCCCCTCCTCACACCCCCTCCCCCTCCTCACACCCCTCTCCCCCTCCTCACACCACCCCCCTCTCCCCCTCCTCACACCACCCCCCTCCCCCTCCTCACACCCCCTCCCCCTCCTCACACCCCTCTCCCCCTCCTCACACCACCCTCCTCACCACCCCCCCTTCTCCCCTTCCTCACCACCCCCCTCCCCCTTCTCCCCCTCCTCACAAACCCCCTCTTCCTACCTTCCCCCCTTCTCCAGCCCAGCCCACATGCAGCACAACCCAATGCTTTGCAAGCTGCAAGGGCATCTGAAGGGAAGGGGAGGGGAGGGGAGGGGAGGGGGAGACTGCGCCCCTCGCTTCCCGGACCAGGCACTGGGGTCGCGGTGCCACCGGGAACGCAGTGTGTGTGTGCCCCCCACCCAGCCCGCCCCCGCTCAGGGTGCCGCCGGTCTGCCCGGGGGATCCCCCCCCCCCACACACACACACACACACACATATACATACAGACAGGGGTGGGGGAACAGGCTCTCACCTTCCGATAGCTCCAGTTCCAGCTCGGCTAGTTTCACCTTCACATCGCGAGGGAGGCTGGCTGTTTCCATACCGGCCATGGATGGATGGCAACCTGCCCCTGCCCCCCGCCCCCCGCCCCCGGCCTGGTCCGGCCCGGCTCGGCTCGGCTCGGCTCCCCGCTCCTCTCCTCTCCCAGACCACTTCTCGCTCTATCTCTCTGTCTCTCTCTCTCTCCGGCTCACACCACCACCGCCGCTGCCGACCTCCTCCTCCTCTTGCTCCTGCTCGGCGCTGCCATGGCGCCAGTACGCCGCACCGACAGCCCTTCCCTTCCCCAACCCCCCTCCCCCTAACCGCCCAGGACAACCCCACCCCGCCCCCCCACACACACACACACACACACACACACGCACACGCTGTGCGCCAGAGCGCAAGCGCCAGCCGTCCCGCTGTCCATCACCCGCTGGTACCGCCCGCCCGCTCGCTCGCCCCGCCCCGCCTCGCAGTCAATCACCCGCTGGCACCGCCCTCCCGCCAATCATCTCGCTCGTCCCGCCCCTGCCCCGGTAGTCAATCACCCGCTGGCACCGCCCTCCCGCCATCATCTCGCTCGCCCCTCTCCGCCCCCGCTGTCAATCACCCGCTGGCACCGCCCTCCCGCCGATCATTCCCCCTTGGTTCGCCCCGCCCCGCTGTCAATCACCCGCTGGCACCGCCCTCCCCGCCCATCCCGCCTCGCCCCGCCCATCGCACGCTGGGGCCGCCCACCCGCCAGTCACTGGCTGGCACCGCCCACCCTACCCTACCACCGATCATCCAGCTGGCACCGCCCCACCTGCCAATCATCTCGCACTGCCCCCCCCCCTCGCCCATTTGTCAACACACATTGGCACCGCCCACCCGGCCTTCGCAGGCTGGCACCGCCCAACCGCCAATTACCTCGCGCTTCCCAGCAACGCCAAAGAAAATTAAACATGGCTGTGCCCCGCCCCCTCCCCCTCTCATTGGCTACCAAATGCCCGACCAACCCGCCCCACCCCCGCCTCTGCCCCACCCCCGCACCCCACCCCCAGCAAACCCGCGTCCAGCATTGCGCAGCATCTCATTGGTCCATCCGGCATTGCGCACATCCTCATTGGTCCGCCTGGCACTGCGCATCTTCTCATTGGTCCGTCGCCACGCGCCTTCGTATCCAATCACTGAGGGAGCTGCCGGCCAGCCGCCCTCTATTTGGCGCAGGGGAGGCGCTGGAGGCGGAGCGGGCGCTGTGGGAGAAAACAAACGGGAGGCGGGAAACGCGCTTGCTCCGGGATTCCCGCTTGCGCTGGGTTGTTGTGCTTTGGCGAGTTTCTCATTGAGAAACAGTTGTGGAGGGAGGGTGGAAGTAGTTGTTAGGTGAGAAAACAAGGTGCTGAAATGGGGAAATTGAACAGAGTTGTGTTTAAACTTGAAACAAAAACAAAAATACCTGGAAAAACTCAGCAGGTCTGACAGCATCTGCCGAGAGGAATACAGTTAATGTTTCAAGTCCGTATGACTCTTCAACAGAACTAAACAAATATAGAAATGAGGTGGAATTGAAGGGGGGTGGGACAGGTAAAGCCGGATAGAGGTCCAGTTGGAGGCAAAGAGATTGCCAAAGATGTCATAGACAAAAGGACAAAGAGGTGTTGATGGTGGTGATATTATCTAAAAGATGTGCTAGTGGGGACGTTAAGGGTAGAAAGCAGGACAAACAAGTGGCAGATGGCCCTAGTGGGGGTGGGGTGGGGGGAAGGGATCAAAATGGGATAAAAGATGGAAGTAAAACGATCGATCGAAATGAATTTAAAAATTGGTGGGAAAAGAAAAATATATTTTAAAAAATAAATTATTAGAAAAAGGGGGTGGGGATGGAGGAGAGTGTTCACGATCTGAAGTTGTTGAACTCAATGTTAAGTCCGGAAGACTGTAAAGTGCCTAGTCTGAAGACAAGGTGCTGTTCCTCCAATTTGCATTGAGCTTCACTGGAACATCGCAACAGGCCAAGGACGGACATGTGGACAAGAGAGCAAGGTGGAGGTGGAGTGTTGAAATGGCAATCGACAGGGAGGTCTGGGTCATGCTAGTGGACAGACCAAAGGTGTTCCTCAAAGTGGTCGCCCAGTCTGCGTTTGGTCTCTCCAATGTAGAGGAAACCGCATTGGGAGCAACAAATGCAGTAGATTAAATTGAGGGAAATGCAAGTGAAATGCTGCTTCACTTGAAAGGAGTGTTTGGGCCCTTGGACGGTATTCATTACAAGCCTCCCGACTCCCACAGCTACCTTCACTACAGCTCCTCACACCCTGCTTCCTGTAAGGACTCCATCCCATTCTCTCAGTTCCTTGGCCTCTGTTGCATCTATTCTGATGATGTCACTTTCCAAAACAGTTCTTCTGATATGTCTTCCTTCTTCCTTAACCGAGGTTTTCCAACCACCGTAATTGACAGGGCCCTCAACCGTGTCCGGCCCATCTCCCGTGCATCCGCCCTCACACCTTCCTCTCCCTCCCAGAACCATGATATGGTCCCCCTTGACCTCATTTATCACCCCACCAGCTTCCGCATTCAAAAGATCATCCTCCGCCTTTTCAGCCACCATCAAACACATTTTCCCTTCACCCCCCCCCCCCAGCTGCATTCTGCAGGGATCATTCCCTCTGGGACACCCTAGTCCACTCCTCCATCACCCCCTACACTTCAACCCCACCCATGGCACCTTCCCATGCAACCACAGAAGGTGTTAAACCTGCGTCTTTACTTCCCCCCTCCTCACTATCCAAGGGCCCAAACACTCCTTTCAAGTGAAACAGCATTTCACTTGCACTTCCCTCAATTTAGTCTACTGCATTTGCTGCTCGCAATGTGGTCTCCTTTACATTGGAGAGACCAAACGCAGAGTGGGTGACTGCTTTACAGAACACCTTCGGTCTGTCCGCAAGCATGACCCAGATTTCCCTGTTGCTTGCCATTTCACCCTGCTCTCAAGCCCACATGTGCATCCTTGGCCTGCTGCAATGTTCCAGTGAAGATCAATGGAAACTGGAGGAACAGCACTTCATCTTCCGACTAGGCACGCTACAGCCTTCCGGACTTAACGTTGAGTTCAACGACTTCAGGTCATGAGCTCTCTCCTCCATCCCCATCCCCTTTCCAATCCCCCTTTTCCCAGTAATTTATTTTTTAAATATATTTTTCTTTTCCCACCTATTTTTAAATTTATTTCGATCTATCATTTTATCTCCACCTTTTAGCCCATTTCAATCCCTTCTCCCCACCCCACCCCCACTCTTGCCATCTGCCACTTGTTTGTCTTGATTTCTACCCTTAATGTCACCATTAGCACATTCCTTAGATAATATCACCACAGTCAACACCCCTTTTCCTTTTGTCTATGCCATCTTTGGCAATCTCTTCTTTGCCTCCACCTATCACTGGCCCTCTTTCCAGCTCAACCTGTCCCACCCCCCTCAACCAGCTTATATTTTACCACATTTCTATATTTCTTTAGTTCCGATGAAGAGTCATGCGGACTCAAAACGTTAACTGTGTTCCTCTCCGCAGATGCTGTCAGACCTGCTGAGTTTTTGCAGCTATTTTTGTTTTTGTTTCAGATTTCCAGCATCTGCAGTATTTTGCTTTTATCTTAGTATTTAAACTTGCACAAAACTTGGATTAGAGCACACTTTGAGGATCTGTAAATATTTCTGGTGTCCATTGTTATATTTAAAAAAGATACGGAGACATTGGGGAATGTGCAAGGAAAATTTACCAGGATGATGCCAGAACCAAGAGGTTATAACCATCAGGAAAGACTCAACAGGCTACGGCCTTTTCTCTAGAATGAGAGGGCACCTGATCGTGCAATGGCAAGCGGGTCATGTTAAACCTGTATAAAACACTGGTTCGGCCTCAACTGTAGTATTGTGTCCAATTCTAGGACTCACACATTTAGGAACAATGTGAAGGCTTTAGAGAGAGTGCATAAAAGATTCCAGTTATGAGGAACTTCAGTTATGAAGATAGATGGGAGGACTTGGGATTATTTTCCTTTGAGCAAGAAGATTGAGAGGAGATTTGATAGAGGTATTCAAAATCATGAGGGGTTTGAATATAATAGATACTGTTCCCACTAGGAGAAGAATCAATAACCAGAGAGCACAAATTTAGGGTGACTGGCAAAAGAAGTAACGGCAACACAAGGATAAACCTTTCTATACAGAAGGAGGCCAGTTGAGTCCATGACAGTTCTGTGCAAGAGCAACTGACTTAGTGCCATTCCCCCAGGAAAACACAAGGAAAAGCATTTTCACACAGCAAGTGGTTAGCATCTGGAATGCACTTCCTCAGAGTGTGGTGGCAGATTCAATTGTGACTTTCAAGAGAATTAGATCATTTTTAAAGAAGAAACATTTACAGGGTGAAAGGTGGGAGAGTAACACTAAGCGAGTTGCTCCTGCACAGTACCAGCATGGACTCAACTGGCTGAATGACCTCCTGCTGTGTCATGCTGTATGATGCTAGGTCTGTAAAATTATGAAGGTTTCGATAGGTTAGACTTAAAGAAAAATGTTTCCACTTGCGTGGAGTCCAAAACTAGGGGTCACGAAGATGAGATGGTTGCTCATAAATCCATTCAGGAATTCAAGAGAAATTTCTTTACCCAGAGAGTGGAGAGAATGTGGAACTCGCTACCACAGGAGTGATTGAGGTGAATATCATAGATGCACTTCAGGAAAAGCTAGATAAACACATGAGGGAGAAAGGAACAGAAGGATATGTTGATGGGGTGAGAAGAAGTGGGTTGGGAAGAGACTCATGTGGAGCATAAACACCGGCATGGACTAGATGGGCCCAACAGAACATAGGAGTAGGCCATTCAGCCCAGTGAGCCTGCTCCGCCATTCAAACAGATCATGGCCGATCATCTGCCCCTACACATTTTTCCCACTAACCCCATATCCCCTGAAGTCATTAGTATCCAGAAATCTAATAATTTCTCTCTTGAACATGCTCAATGACTGAGCTTCCACAGCTCTCTGCGATAGAGAATTCCAAAGATTCACTACCCTCTGAGTGAAGAAATTCCTACTCATCTCTGTTCTAAATGGCCTGCCAATTATTATGGGAATGTGTCCCCTGGTTCTAACCTCACCAGCCTGTTTCTGTGTTGTAAGTTCATTTAATATTTAGTTATATATAATAAATAATAAATATTAGAAATTTTTAATCTAAACCCCATCAGTACAGCCTTCTAGTCATTTCTTCCTCATGTAGTCATGGAAACATCTTCTCCACATCTACTCTACTGAACGCCTTCATAAATTTAACGAGCCTTATCGGGCTAACTCTCAGTCCTTCAAGAGAAAAGACCCTCAGCCTGATCAGTCTTTCCTGATAATCATAACCTCCCATGGCTCTGATATCCTTGTAAATATTTCTTATATTTTCATAAGTGTCTCCATAACCTTTTTGTGATACAGAGACCAGAACTTTGCACAGGACTCCCAAACTTGGTGAAGATAACATAACCAAAAATGGAAGTGGGTGAATTTGAATTGGTTCCTAGGTGGAAAAGCAAGATACCACGGGGCTGAAATCTGAGAAGAAAAATAGAACATTCTGGAAACTCCCAGCGTGTCAGCTATCACCTGTAAATGGAAACAGGAAATACCTGAAAAACACAACAGATCAGACGATATCTGGGCAGGAAACAGACAGTTTAATGGCAGGCACCGGGAGCAAGGGCTCTGGGTAGGCCAGTTAGTACTATAGGGGTTCCCCTCTTCCCTCAGGGACCCTCCCCAAACTCAAGTTCATGATGTCAGATTCACAAGTGCATGGCTTGAACAGAATGACCAGCAAGGCAAGCTTCTCCTAATAATTCACGATTGCTTTATTGAATCACCCACAACGCCACAGCACAAAACACAAAATTTAAAACAACCTATTCCCAGTACCCGACACAACATCATCGTGACTCAGTTAAAACTTACAAAAACACAGGCAAAACACCATGTCCTGTCCTGAAACCTTAAGAAAAAAAAACCCTAAGACCAATATTACCAAGATATGGCTGAAACAAGTTACAAGGTACCAGCAAAAAAAACACCCAGTTTTTCCTCCAAACTTTCACAAAACCCTCAGACCAACATCACTACAATTTGGCTGAAAATTACAATCCCCGACACGGCTGGTCTGTCCAGTGTTGACTGTAGGCCTGAGTCAAACTGACCAAACTCGACCCTTCTTCCCACTGCAGCCCAAAACCTCAGATCTGCTCTTCCTTTACAATAATTTAATTCCAACATGTCAAAACATATTTCCTGTTGTTCCAATTTGCTCCTTTAGTTGATTCCACACAAAGTCCAGACAAATGTCATCAGCTCCTGCTGGTTGAAACAATACAGGGTTTTCCATGGAAGATGTATCCAGACGAAATATTATTAGTTCTCATTGTATGAGCAATTCTTCTGCTGTTTGAGGCGGCACAGTAACAACACCTGGCTTCAAAGTTAATGAGGGTTTAAATGACTCTGTTCCAGTACTATTGTCTGTTGTGGTTGAATAATTCCCTGAGTGTATTGTATTGATGATATGTCCCTTGTGCTATTGTATTGGGTAATCAGGCTTCTTGATCAGGTTAGTCAATGTCCTTTTGATGAGTCACTGTGTTTTCACTAAATGTCTGAATTAACCCCTTGCTGCCCAGCTCTGTACTGCTGACTGCAGCTTTTTGAAATTTATAGTTCCAATCATGAGGTCAAAACATGCCTGTGGGTTTGAAATTATGTTCCACGAATTTCCCAGTTGGAGGGGATTTCAATCCTACAGCACCAAGCATCCCAAAAATTTGTCCCCACCGCCGTCAACTCCTCCCCCCCAACCCGAACCCCCACAAAAATGAACTCATTGTCCAGAATTGAATACTGAATGCAGTATTCCAGATGCAGCCTGATCAAGGCTGCATGCAAATGATGCATAACCTCCTATCCTTTGTATTTCAATCCCCTTAAATTAACAGCCAGCATTCCACTTGCTGGATTTTAATTCATTTTTGTACCTTCTGAATTATCTATTTGTGACTTGTCTACATGGGGATCTTAATCCCTGTGCTCCTCCACACTTTCTGGTCCAATCTCCAAGTCAGTCAATCACTTAGAAAATTAACTTTCTACAGGCTGAAACAATTGCTTGTACTTAAGTGATACAAATGCAAAAGTATAAGCTACGTGTGATATGATATAAGTAACCGTTTCAAAATAAGCATAAAAGCAAGTGGTTCTTTCAGCGTTCTCCTTGTGCCTTCCCCAGCTATCAAGATAGCCTCCGTAAAATTAATCTTTCACTGTAGCTTTCAGATCAGTGGTTCTCGCTGGAATGCATAAACTAAGATTGATGGAGTTCAAGAGTCTGAAGGATCTTCAGGAATCCAATATGACCAAGAACAAGAATTCGCTTCCCACTTACTCTAAATGCCCTTAGTGATGGAACCAACACAATTGATGTGGTATGAAAGTGTAGATTTTCTTCCTAATTCCTGACAATTTACCTATAATATCATAAAGACCTCATGGAATGTTAAAGAGGAATTATAGATACATGTCAGCAATCTTTGCTGGTTTAGGTCTTCAGTGTCTGCCATCGATGATTTGCTGAACATGTCTCCTACCTGGTTCATAATAGCCTGAAAAGACAATCCATTTTATAAGGATTTAAAAGTTTATTGAGTAGAAAAAGTGCTTGAGTGGCTATTGTTGATTTAAGGAGACAAATGAATCGATCAGATCTACGTTAGATTAAAGCTAATGTAAGCCAAAAAGGACAATATTTCTGCATTTGTCAGAATTGGGGTTGAGTTGTAAAAGGATTATGTTAAGGATTGCTGAAGGGGGGAAAGGAGGACTGGAAGAAAGGAAAGCACTTGTGTTAAAATCCTGGAATTCCCTCCCTAACAGCACTGTGGGTGTACCTACACCACAAGGACTGCAGCGGTTCAAGGAGGCAGCTCACCACCACCTTATCAAGGGGCAATTAGGGATGGGCAATAAATGCTGGCCCAGCCAGCGACGCCCACATCCCATGAATGAATAGAAAAAATTATATAGCACATTTCTCATCCTCAAGCTACCCCATACATTCCACAACCGCCAAATTACTTCTGAACTACAGTAACTGTTCTGTGGACAAATTTTCTCACAGTGGAGCCTGAGAAAGCATATATGAATGAATAACTAGATTGTGTTTTTGGCGGTGGTTAGAACACCAGGAGAACTCCCAACCACTCATCAAAGAGACTGCTGGGATGCTTTCTGTTCACATGGGAAAGCAGAGCATTAATTTAACATCTGGTCAGAAAGGCAGCACAGCACTCAACATAGTGAAATGTTCGCCTAGATTAAGGGGCAGAAACCTTGGAGTGGCACTCGAACACAACCTCTGATCCAGAAATGAGCTCCACCAACAATGCCAAACTGACACTAAGGTCCTCCTCATCAGATCCTTCCTACACGCCAGGAGTCTCACCCCCTCTGCATGTTGCCCTCAAGGTGGCTGTGGTGGGGAAGAGACTGTTGTTCACCTCCTTGTGGAATCTGCCTTTGTAAAGAAGGTCTGGAGAGAGATGCAGTGGTTTTTGTTGAGGTTCATCCCGAGCAGTTCTGTGACACAGGACTCTGTGCTCTACAGGCTGTTCCCAGCGACACACACCGAGACAAACATCAACTGCAGCTGGAGGATCATCAACTCGGTGAAAGACGCTCTTTGGTCTGCCTGAAACTTGTTGGTTTTCCAGTGAGTGAGTTGTCCTCAAATAAGTGTTGCAGGCTGGCACATTCCAAGGTCCAGGACTATGTGTTGAGGGACGCACTAAAGCTTGGGGCAGTCGCCGCAAAGGTGCAATAGGAAAAGGTCTCTGTCTAAGACCTTTCTGCCATAGTGCACCGAGGGGCTGGGAATTGTATCAACCCCTCGGGCTGTATGACTCACAATGAGTGTATGCAGTGAATATTGAATGTATCACAATTATATTGAAGCACCTGAGAGTGCAACATGATGTATGTAGATAATTTAAATACCATTGCACTTTCTGTAACAACCATTTTGAAATGCTTTGTAATGTTCTTTTAGAGATATTATGAATAATGTATATTTTTGCAAAAAAAAATGCCAAACTGACACTAAAAATAAAAATACCTGGAAAAACTCAGCAGGTCTGGCAGCATCTGCGGAGAGGAACACAGTTAACGTTTTGAGTCCGAATGACCCTTCAACAGAACTAAGTAAAAATAGAAAAGAGGTGAAATATAAGCTGGTTTAAGGGGGTGGGGGGACAAGAAGAGCTCGATAGCGGGCCAGTGATAGGTGGAGATAACCAAAAGATGTCACAGACAAAAGGACAAAGAGGTGTTGAAAATGGTGATATTAACTAAGGAATGTGCCAATTAAGGGTAGAAAGCAGGACGAGCAAGGTACAGATAGCCCTAGTGGGGGTGGCACTAAAATATATTAACAGAAATACACTGCATGTGACTGGGAGATATAAATGTCATGGAGGTAAACTGCACAAGTCATAACTTTGCAAGAAACAGGGGTAATGATTAGAAAGAGGAACAGGCACTATACATAGCATGAAAATTGTCACAAAGCACACAATCTAGATTCTACATAAAAGAAAAAGATGCTGAAAGGGTAGGAGAGGGGAAGATGTGTTTGATGATGGCATTGCACCGGAAATGGCCGAGGATGGCCTGTTGAATGCGTATGAACATACAAAATAGGAGCAGAGGTAGGCCATTCAGCCCCTCGAGCCTGCTCCGCTATTCAACAAGATCATGGCTGGTCTGTTTGGGTTTCGAGTTCTGCAGTCCCACACGGAGGCTGGCGGGGTGCAAAGTGATCTAGATTCTCGGTGGGCCATCAATGAAAACAAGCGGCAAGGTGTCCAACGCGAACTGCGGAGCGATAACCAGCAGGAGGGGGGTGTGTAGCGATTGAGAGGAAAACAGAATCCTCTGACGCCTGGCATCACCGTCAGAAACAAGAGCCACAGGCACTGCTGAAAACCTCTGGTAACAATGGAGAGGAATACATGTCTCCCAAATGGCCAGGCAGCACAAGCTAAGCATGCAGCTTTGATCAGCCTCTGGTGGCAAGCCAAGTCTACTGCACCTCACAGCCCCAGGCAGCCTTGCAACCAAATGCCAGCCAGGTCCGACCCCGTTTATCTTCAGGTCAGGCACTTTTATTAATGGCACTTCCTCTGGTGAGCACAGAAAGAAGAGCAGCCACCTGGATCTCCAGTAGAGCTGCCAGGAGGAGGAACTGGAGCCCCTGGCACTTGTTACATTTCACAAGCGGGCCTTGGCAAGTTTGTACAACGTGGACTTTAATTCATCACCAACACAAAAATTGTTATTTAAAGCTTTGTGAGACTGAGATCTCTCAGCTAACCAGCACATTCCAGCTGCCGTACGCATTTCTACTTTTACAGACAGCCTTTCAACTCTGAGTCAGTTGCAACCTGTTATCATAAGCAAACTGTATGTACCGACTGTGAAAAGGTATTGAGCGTTTAATACTGCTTATTGTGCCATTATGCATGAACTATGAAGTCAAAAGTTTTACATCAGTGCCTGGGCTTTCTTTCATCAATTTCTGTCGTAATACATTTCCCAATTTTCTCCCTTCTCCTGAGTGAGGTAATTGAACTTGCAGCAACTGGTCTTCAGCCCGAGGGGTGAGCATTGACGATCAGTGCAGCTCCCTCCAGGTGGAACATCTGGAAGGTATCGTGCCATGAACACCCAAGAGCCTTTGTCTGCTGAGCTCAACTTCCTTCAGGAGGCCTTGCAGATGAGACACGGTGAAGTTGCATAACCTTCTGTCCTGAGGCCCGCTGTACTGTTTGGCTCTGTTCCACTGGCAGCAAGAGATTCACGAGATGTGCGATCGAATTAGCTGATAGTCAGGTAAGGGAGCCAAGCACAGTACCTTATTTACCTGCTGGTTCACAATTCTGTTGCTGCTGTATTCAGGCAGATCTGGCTTTTTAAAAGCTACACTCTAACGCTAATGCAGTCCAGTACATGTCAGTTATTTTGGACAGGATTTGCTCCAATATCAAAAGCCAGATGAGACGTCCTTGGAAAGCCTGGAGTAAATATACTCCTGATTATCGGCGGGGATAAACGTTCATTCCTTCATCGGAAAAGTAATGCTACTCACTGCCTGGAAACATTCTCCTTACTGGCTTTCTCATGGGAGAGTCTGTGCAGTTAATGCTAGTTCTTCTCCAAAAGCACTTGTAAGCAATCTCACAAGGGCCTACGCTATTGAAAAGGAAGATTTGTATTCTGTCTGTTGCACAAGCTATGGTTCATTTGGACACGGATTGAACAACGTTCACATATCTTCAAACAGTGAATAGGCCGAAGACTTCCCAACTGATTTTGCCCAATTATTTACCTGCCAGAGGCCCCATTTCTGAAACCTCACAACCCAATTGTGAGAGCAATAGAGCTGGGTCACCCCTCATTCTATTATGTTTCCTCAAGTTCAAGTTTGTGGTATAAACTTTGGGTATGCATTGGACATACACAGCTTCAGCACCCTCTACCTTTCCTGTAAGCAGATCCCATATCCCTTATCATAAGGAATTTGCCTTTACTATCCAGTATCTAATTATATTGAGCGGATCCAGGTGTTGGACTATGCAATCTTATGTTACATGAACTAGATACTGTATTCTTTCATATGTCTTTACATTTTATTTAGTCTTTCATGGGATTTGGTGGCAATTATAAGGCCAGCATTTGTTGCCCATCCCTAACTGCCTTTGAACTGAGTGGCTTGCTCGGCCACTTCAGGTGCTCGGTGCCAGGCAATGACCATCTCCAACAAGAGAGAATCTAACCATTGCCGCTTGACATTTAATGGATGGCTTTACCTTCGCTAAATACCCCACTATCAACATCCTGGAGGTTTCCATTGACCAGAAAACAAACTGGACTAGCCATAGAAATACTGTGGCTACAAGAGCAGGTCAGAGGCTAGGAATCCTGCAGCGAGTAACTCACCTCCTGACTCCCCAAAGCCTGTCCACCATCTACAAGACACAGGTCAGGAGTGTGATGTAAACTCCCCACTTGCCTGGATGAGAGCAGCTCCAACAACACTCAAGAAGCTGGACATCATCTGGGACAATGCAGCCCACTTGATTGGTACCCCATCCACAAACATTCACTCCCTCCACCACCAACGCACAGTGGCAGCAGTTTGTACCATCTACAAGTTGCACTGCAGGAACTCACTAATGCTCCTTCGATAGCACCTTCCAAACCCACCACTACCACCATCTAGAAGGGCAGGGGCAGCAAACACATGGGAACACCATCACCTCGAAGTTCCCCCCAAGCCACTCACCATCCTGACTTGGAAATATATCACAGTTCCTTCACTGTCGCTAGATCAAAGTTCTGGAACTCCCTCCCTAACAGCACTGTGGATGCACTTACACCACATGGACTGCAGCGGTTCAAGAAGGCAGCTCACCACCACTTTCTCAAGGAGCAATTAGGGATGGGCTATAAATGCTGGCCTAGTCAACGATGCCTACATCCCATAAAATTCATGCCCCTAGAGCCTGGGCCTCTGGATTACTAGCTAAACAGCATTTCCACTACACCATCAGCTCCCCTCACACATACTAGCTTGAGAAGGTTGACTGATGAACACTAGTGGGATAAGGGCAGCAGTAAATCAGCAAATGGGCATTGCTTCATGTAATACTTGACAAAACAAGATCAAGTTGACAATGAACTTCAATCTGTTTATGACACTCCTGGTAACAGAACATTAGCAAAGCATTATTCCACCAGTAACCTCGCTTCATTGACAAGTAAATCCATGGAACTAGATGGGTTAAATATAGGAAAGAAGTTTTCCCGGAAGGAGTAATATGCATTTGCTCACAACTACCTGCAAGGCTTTCTGCAACCAGTGGGCACCCAAGGGACTGGAGTCCATCGCGATTGTGAGGGTTTTCTTAATGAATTTTATAAGTTCCCTTTATATAAATCGAGTGCCTATTGTTCGTGCCCATCTTAAAAAAGGGCACTTCTGTTCACTTAATTTTCGATTTGGGTTGATGACGCTGGTACATCCTTGTGGTAACTAAGAATAGAAAAGGAGTACAGCCTTCTGGACTGAATATTGAATTCAACAACTTTAGGTCATGAGCTCCCTCCCCCATCCCCACCCCCTTTCTGTTTCCCCCTTCCCTTTTTTTTTCCAATAAATTATAAAGATTTTCCTTTTCCCACCCATTTCCATTATATAAAAAAAACCCCACTAGAGCTATACCTTGAGTGCCCTACCATCCATTCTTAATTAGCACATTCGTTTAGATAATATCACCAACTTTAACTTTAACACCTATGTGTTCTATTGTACTATTGTCGTTGACATCTTTTGATGATCTGCTTCTATCACTGCTTGTTTGTCCCTACAACCACACCACCCCCCCTCCATCTCTCTGTCTCTCTATCTCTCCGCCCCCCACACACACACCTTAAACCAGCTTATATTTCAACTCTTTCTTGGACTCGAACTCAAGTTCTGTGGAAGGGTCATGAGGACTCGAAACGTCAACTCTTTTCTTCTCCGCCGATGCTCCCAGACCTGCTGAGTTTTTCCAGGTAATTCTGTTTTTGTTTTGGATTTCCAGCATCCACAGTTTTTTTGTTTTTATATTAAAGGAGTTCTCATCCTGTCTGACTTCCGACGTGGCTGACTATGCTCGCCAACGGAATTGTCAATTAAACAAGCGACTGCCCTCCTAGCATCTGCTCTTCATTCATCACCCAGGCTTCACATGAATCCATCACAACATGGGTAAACATTTGCTGGAATGATTAACAAACTCCATTAATCTCAAGCTGTTGTGGAATGCAAATAAACACCAACCTGGACAAATTCTGAGAGTGCATCCTCTGGAGTGCTAAATTTAACTTAACAACCTCTAGTTATTAGTTACTAGTTACTAGCAGCCAAGCAGTCCTGGAAGTGAGAGTTAAGCAATCAGTGCTGCTGCCTGCATGTGGAGCGACTGGCATCTCTGGAAGGTTCCCTGCCATGAATGCCCAGGAGGCTGTGTCTCCTGAGCTCAGTTTCCTCGAGGATGAGTCACCATAAGCTACTGAAAATTCCTCTTCCATCAAGTCATCAAAACTCCTGAAACGTAACCGTCTGTTACCAATAGGTGGATGGAGTTTGGCCTGTTCCTGATTTTTAAAATAGTACACTGCACAACTGCACATTTGCAAGTCCCTTTAAGTCAGGAAATGAAGTATTTTATTCTCGTTCGCTTGTAGGCCTCGAATAAGGAGAGCAGGTGAGACGATCAAATACTCATGTGGAAATGGGGAATTGTCATCCCCAAGGTGTACCACACACAGGTGCTGCACCTTCGGGATGCTAGTCGTGCCTTCAGCGCAGATTCTCCGTGTGGAAAGAAAGCTCTATGCCGGTGGTGGGCAACCTGTGGCCCGAAGGCCACATCCGGCCCATCAGACTGCGGCCTGCGCGACGTTTTGTTGACCATTGCCCATGAACAGGGTGGCCAGATTCCTTTGGTTTCCACCCGCATAGTTTTTTTTTCCTACCGGTATTACTAAAGCTATATGCACGTTAGGCAAGCGCCTGTGAAGTGAGGTTACGTGCTGACTGCGCACCACATTGACCGTGAGAGCCGTGCACTCCCTCTGTGTCCAGTCAAAGCGCTGCTATGGTTCAATCGGCACGCCCCGCAAATTCCTATTCACGGGGCCATGGTTAGTGCGCATGCCCGATTTCAACCTTGTGGCCCGGTCACAGGCCTAGGTTGCCCATCGCTGCTTTACGATATTCTGTTTGGTTTCAGTGCATTCAAAGTATTCTCACTTGTTGCCAGCCTTTGGTAGAGAGGTGGAGTTTTGAGTGACTAACGCTTGTATTTTTCTTGTTCTAGTTTTGCAATAGAGGGTGGACGGTCTCTAAATCTACCACTGCGATGTGTCAGACACTGGGATAGGGCAACACTTCTCTCTTGAGATGACTCCTGAACACATCCACTGCAGCAGACTTCAGAACGGAAATGGAGCAGCGTTAAGTGCTGGGAAGTAATCCGCTGCCTGGAGCATACTGGTCTTCCAGTTTGCCACTGGAGCAAAAGTAAATACAACAACAACAACTTGTATTTATGTAGCGACTTTAAGGTAATGAGACCTCCCAAGGTATTTCACAGGAGCATTACCAAACAAAGTGTGACACCAAGCAACATAAGGTGATATTGGGTCCAGGTGACCAAAAGCTTGGTCATAGAGGTAGGTTTTAAGGAATCTCTTAGAGAGGAAAGTGAAGTAGAAAGGCAGAGAGGTGTAGGGAGGGAATTCCAGAGCTTAAGGCCAAGGCAAATGAAGGCATGGCCACTAGTGGTGGGGCAATTAAAATCCCAAATGCTCAGGAGGCCAGAGTTAGGGGAGCGCAGATATCTTAGAGGGTTGTGGGGTTGGAGGAGATTGCAGAGAAATGGAGGTGCGAGACTGTGGAGGGATTTGAACACGTATGAGAATTTTAAACTCAAGGTGTTGCTTGACTGGGGCCAGTGTTTGTCAGCGAGCACAGGGGTGAGAGGGGTATGGAACTTGCTGTAGTTAAGGCACGGGCAGCAGAGCTTTGAGTGTCTTCAAATTTGCAGAGGGTGGAATACATGAGACCAGCCAGGGGTCCATTGGAATAGTTGAGTCTCCAGGTAACAAAGGCATGAAAGAGGGTTCCAGCAGCAGGTGAGCTGAGACAGGACAGAAGTCACAAGTGCGGGAATAGGCAGTCAGTGATGACATGGGTATGAGGTCAGAAGCTCATCTCAGAATCAATTGTGACCGCAAGGTTGCGGACAGACTGGCTTATTCTCAGCCTGTTGCCGGAGTAACCTTTGAATTGGAAGGCCATTTTCCACTGAGTTATTCCGGCTTAAAGAGAAACCTTCTACTGGCTTCAAGAACGTGTGGGCAAAAACATAGCAGATCGAATATAAAGTGGAAAATTGTGAAGTTACCCACTTTGGTAGGGAAAATAGAAATGCAGAGTATTTCTTGAATGGGGAGAGCTTGGGAAATTTTGATGTCCAAAGAGACTTGGGTATCCTTGGTCATAAGTCCCTGAAAGCTAACATGCAGGTGCAGCAAGCAATTAGGATGGGAACTGGTATGTTGGCCTTTATTGCAAGAAGATTTGAGTACAGGAGTGAAGAAGTCTTACTGCAATTATATAGAGCCTTGGTGAGACTGCACCTGGAGTATTGTGTGCAGTTTTGATCTCTTTACTAAAAGAAGGATATACTTGACTTACCTGGAGTGCAACAAAGGTTCACCGGACTGATTCCTGAGGTGGCAGGATTGTCCTATGAGGAGAGATTTAGGAGACTTGGCCTACATGCTCTAGAGTTTGGAAGAATGTGAGGTTATTTCATTGAAACGTAAAAATCCTTAAAGGGCTCAACAGTGTAAATGCAGAAAGGATGTTTCCCCTGGCTGGAGGGTCTAGAACCATAAGACACAGTCTCAGAATAACAGGTAGACCATTTAGAACTGAGATGAGGAGGAATTACTGCACTCAGAGGGTGGTGAATCTTTAGAATTCTCTGCCCCGGAGGACTGTGGAGGCTCAGTCATTGAGTTTGTTCAAGACAGGCGGTGACTAGTGGGGTACCAAAGGGATCAGTGCTTGGGCCCCAGCTATTTACAATATATATCAATAATTTGGTTGAGGGAACCAAATGTGATATTTCCAAGTTTGCTGATGACACAAAACTTGGTGGGAATGTGAGCGATGAGGAGGAGTTAAAAGGCTTCAAGGCAATTTAGACAGGTTGAATGAGTGGGCAAATACATGGCAGTTGCAGTATAACATGGATAAGTGTGAAGTTATCCACTTTGATAGGAAAAACAGAATGGCAGAGTATTATTGCAATTGTGATAGATTGGGAAATGTTGATGTACAAAGGGACCTGGGTGTCCTTGTACACCAGTTACTGAAAGCAAGCATGCAGGTGCAACAAGCAGTTAAGGCAAATGGTATGTTGGCCTTCATTGTGAGAGGACTTGAGTACAGGAGCAAGGATGTCTTGCTGCAGCTGTACAGGGCCTTGGTGAGACCACACCTGGAATATTGTATGCAGTTTTGGTATACTTGCCACAGAGGGAGTACAGCGAAGGTTCACCAGACTGATTCCTGGGAAGAAAGGATTGTTGTATCAGGAGAGATTGGGTCGACTAGGCCTGTATTCGCTGGAGTTTAGAAGAATGAGAGGGGATCTCATTGAAATGTATAAAATTCTGACAGGGCTGGACAGACTGGATGCAGGTATGATATTTCCTTTGACTGGGGGTGGGGGGGGGGTCTAGAACAAGGGGTCACAGTCTCAGGATACAGGGTAGACAATTCAGGGCTGAGATGAGGAAAAACTTCTTCACTCAGAGGGCAGTGAACCTGTGGAATTCTCTACCACAGGAGGCTGGGGAGGCCAAGTCACTGAATATATTTAAGAAGAAAATACATAGATTTCTGGACTCTAAATGCATCAAGGGATATGGGGAGAGTGGGAGTGTGGCGTTGAGATAGAGGATCAGCCATGATCGTATTGAATGGTGGAGCAGGCTCGAAGAGCTGAATGACCTACTCCTGCTCCTATTGTCTATTTTTCTATGTTTTCTATGAGATTGGATTGCTACTGAAAAAGAGAGAATGTGCAAGGTTATGGGGATAAGACAGAGGAATGGGACTAGATGGAATGCTCTTTCAGAAAGCCAGTGCAGACTCAATTGGCCGAATGGCCTCGTTTTGAACTGTAAAGATACTGTGATACTGCGATAGATTTCTAGACATTAAAGATAGCAAGGAATATGGGGACACTGCAGGAAAATGGCATTGAGTGAGGAAATCAGCCGTGATCTAGTGGAATGGTGGAGCAGGCTCAAGGGGCTGAATGGCCTACTCCTGCTCCTATTTCCTATGTTCCTATGTTCAAGTGCACAGATGCCTTTTTCAAAATCTCTGCAATGCTGTTCATAAAATGAAACAGCAGAGGGAGGCCATTTGGCTCCTTGTGTCTATGCCAGTTCTTGGAAAGAGTTATTTAATTCAATCCATTCACCTGCCTTTTCCTCATAGTCTGGTAAGAATTTCCCCTTCAAATATTTCTCCTATTCTCTTCTGAAAGTTATCACTGAATCTGCTTCCACTACCTTTTCAGGCAGTGCATTCCAGATCATAACAATTCCTTATGTTTATAAAAACAAGCTTGCCCCTAACTCTTACGCCAATTATCTTACATCTGTGTCATCTGTTTACCCTCCTGCCAATAAAAAGTTTTTTTCTAATTTACTCTATCAAAATCCTTAGGATTTTGAACACCTTTATTAAACTCCCCCTTAGCCCTCTCTGGTCTAAGGAGGATAACCCCAGCTTCCCTCAGCTCTCTATGTAACTGAAGTCCCTTACCCCTGCTCTCATTTCAGTGTGTACCATTTACAAGATGCACTACAGGAATTCACCAAGGCTCCTTCGACAGCACTTTCCAAACCCACGACCTTTACCATCTAGTAGGACAAGGGCAGCAGATAGATGGGAACACCACCACCTCTTGGAAGTTCCCCTCCAAGCCACTCACCATCTTGACTTGGAAATATATCACCGTTCCTTCACTGTCGCTGGGTCAAAATCCTGGAACTCCCTCCCTAACAGCACTGTGGGTGTACCTACTCCACACAGACTGCAACAGTTCATGAAGGCATCTCACCACCACCTTCTCAATGGGCATTTAGGGATGGGCAATAAATGCTGGCCTACATTCCAGGAATGAATAAAAAAAAAACTTTTCTCTGCACCCTCTCTGAGGCTTTCATACTTCCTAAAGTGTAGATTGCAGAATTCAACACAATAGCCCAGCTGGAGGTCCAACCAGTAATCCATAAAGATTTAACATAACTTTATTGTTCTGTAATCTATTCTTCCGTTTGGAAAGGCAAGGGTGCTTTTTTTTTTAAAAACAACGACCTCAACTTGACCTTCAGAGGTGTACACACCCAGGTCTCTCTGTTCCTACACCCCCTTTAAAATTGTACCATTTAAGTGTTTAAAACAGAAAATGCTGGGAATACTCAGCAGGTCTGGCAGCATCTGTGGAGAGCGTTAACATTTTGGGTCAGTGGCCTGATGAAACATTAACTCTAATTTTCTTTCTCCAGAGCATTTCCAGTTTTTATTTCTGACTTCCAGCATTTGCAGTATATTTCTTTATGACCACTCTTCCCCACCAGAGGCAACACATTATGCAAGACTCATCTCAATGGTTAAACACCTGTCTATCCCCCTAACTTTAATTCATTTGTTCTTTCATGGCTCTGGGCATTACTGGCAAGGCCAGCATTTGTTGCTCATCCCTAATTGCCCTCAAACTGAATGGCTTGGCCTGCTAGGCCATTTAAGAGTCAACCATGTTCTTGGGGGTCTGGAGTCACACTTAGGCCAGACCAGGTAAGGATGGCAGATTTCCTTTCCTAAAGGAATTAGTGGGTCAAAAGGGGCTGAGGTTAGCTTTCAAATTCCAGATTTATTAATTCAATTTAAATACCTTTGGCTGCCATGGTGGGATTTGAACCCATGCCCCCAGAGTATTAGCCTGGGCCTCTGGATTACTAGTCCAGTGACACTACCACTACACTATACCACCATTTCCCCAAACTATTGAACTTTGGTTTGATCACTGCATTTGTATGCTTTTCTGTGCCCCTGTGCAGTCCGCAGTTGCTGTGATTTGCTCTGGATGACAGGCCTTTGAGTGAACTACATGGGTATTCAGCACTGAAAACTGTTTTGCTGGGTTGTCACTACCTGTGGTGTGTACTGCTTAAACACCATTAAGCAGTCTTGTAGGAGTTACCAAGAAGTCTTCATTAACATTACTATGCACGTATTTACAGTAGAGGGTACAGGTATGGAGAGGGTCCCATGGCAGGTCCTTACATGTTGCTACCTAGCACTAGCCTGCTGACCTTAGCTCGAGGTCAGGTACCTTCTTACATCACCAGTGGGTGGTACTGTACTCAGGTTAACCCTTCATGTCTCGGATCCTTCTATTGCACCTGCCCCCAAGTCTTTATCCCCTAGATATAGACTGACAATAGTTACTTACAGTTTGATTCAACTCTTGTGTTGTTAAAAGGCTTGTGTACTTAACTTTGGTGTCGCAACTATAGCTATTCTCGCTCTCGACTACTTTGTGAGTAACATTGCAACATTAACAGCATGCATTAACAGAGTTCACACTGCCCCATCTCCCCCCTTCAAGTCTTTGAAATCAACGTTTGAGGCAGTCTGGAGGTCTTGAACCCCTGCCACATCTCATTTTCCGTCCCCTCAGGGGGTGTGGGGGGTAGGGTTTAGGGGCTGTTGATCTTGGTGGTGGATCGTTGGTTGGAGTCGGGAGCAGGCCCGGCTTTATGCACTTCTTCCATCGGCGAGTGTTTCACCATACCTTGTCGGTCAGGTTGCTGCAGTGGTTGTTTGGCACCGTGAGTGGTGGTTGTTCCTTTCTGGGAGGATGGGAGTGGTATCCGTCCGACTGTCCCTTCTCTGTCTTCCTGCACTTTTTTCCGGGGTCTGGAAGCCTTCTGGTGTTGGTTGGGGGGGGGGGGGTGGGTGGTCGAAGCCGTCCTGTGGATGGAAGAAGAGCGTAGAGGCGGCTCACCTTTGTTGGGTCGTGTTTGTGTCGGGCTGCTACTTGGTTCCGGTGGGGGGGGGGTCTGGGGGGGGTGGGGGGGGGGGGGACTTGCTGGAGCCGTGTGCCACCAGCTCAACCGGTGGCTGGTGGAGGCAGAGCCTCTGCTAGAAGTCTCTCTGGCTCTGGTGTCACCTCCTCTGGAGGGGCTGTGGTAACCTCCTGTGCTGTGGGTTGGCCTGGCCTTTGGTTCGGTTCGGGGACCTGAAAAGGAGAAGGACAGATCTCTGCGACCGGCGAAGAGAGGTTATAAACGACGTCAACACCTGAATGTGGTTTTGTGGTTGAGCCTTTGGGAGGATGCTGCTTCAGCTGGGTTACGGCTGAGGGCAGCTTTCTGCCCTGTGAAGTGTTGTCTCCAGTGATCGGTTCTTCCCCGGTGGAGTATAATTCCTCGATGCCACCTTTCAAGGGCACATACTGTGATTGCTCTTCTGCCAATTGGTTTGACAATTTTGCAATCACGCTCTTTAATGAGAACTTCAGCCTTCGCTTGCCATTCTCCGTTCTTGACCTTCGGCTGTCCGTAGGCCTCTTTGGGGATGTAACGTTGTTCCGAGGTTCCTTCCAGATGTGCAACCGTTTCCTTCAGCGCTCCAAGTCTCATGGTCAAGCCTCTCGGCTTCCTCCCGGAATAGTGAACATTCCTGAGCCTTCCGTGAAAACTGGGTCGATAGTTCATTTATTTTGCCTCACTTCGTAATGTTTCCGAGGGACAAACGGGAACCTGAGGGATCCTAGTCGCGTGCGAAGGTCCTTTGACGGGTTTTCCTTTCCACTGTGGGGCTCCAGTACTTCATTCTGAGTCCCTTTGTAATTTAGCAGAGTCTCACCGAGCCTGTTCCACTGTCCTATTGCCCCGGGTGTTCCGTATTTCGTTACGTTGCCAAAGGGTAATGGGCTATGTTGAATCTGCTCTCGAAGGGCAAGTAGCGGCTCTTTCGACTGTTTATTTTCCTGTTCCGCTCTCGCCTTCTCGAGCTGTGTAACCGTGAGCATGTTGGTCATTGCTGACAGCTCCAACGCCGCTTTCTCCAAAGTCGCCTTCAAGGCCTTTGCCAACTCCTCGTTTTCTTTAAGGGGTATGTGTTGGCTTGTCAAAGAGTCTTTCAAGGCAACGAGTTCGGCGAGCGCCTTTCTTGCCAGCGGTCGTGCCTGGCTGCATTTCTCGTTCAGGTCTTCCAGCTCAGCTTTGAGGCAAGCGTTTTCGGCTTGCATCTGTGCTGTTTCAGACAGAGCTCTTCCCTCATTCGCCCCTACCAGACGTTGGTACAGGTCAGGAAGCAGGTCTAGGTCGTCAAGAAAGTAATCACCTCAGTCTTCATGGCCCAAGGTCCCCGTTCGGATAACTTGGCTGGGGTTTTGGGCAATGGTGTGGTGTGGTGGGGGGGGTGCCTCATTGGCGCCCTCATGTGGTTTGCTCAGGTTTCGCCTTTTGCCTTTTCTTCGTTTTTTTTTATGGCTCTTTTCAAGGTCTGCATTCTCCTCAGCTTGAAGATTAAAATATCCATCAAAGGCTGTTAACAGCTCCCTGAGACTGATGTCGAATTTGTCAATGCCCTACATTAGGACGACATGATTTGCAAGGTCACCAAACCAGTTAAAGAAGCATTTATCCTGGTGTCGCTCTGATCTTCTTGCTAATGCCTGGTGCAGTCAAATAATGTGAAAAATCCCTTCTCAAGGATGCCAAGAGTCCTGTTGGATTTGGCGTAGTGGAATTATGATGCATGGTTGAAAATAGTTTTAAGTGTGCATGTCCATTTAAGAGATAGGGGGGTTTTCAAAAAGGCGTCGCCAGCATTGCCGTGGAGAAGATTTTCATGTGGGTCAGGTCCGGATCAGGTGGGTAGAAGTCTTGCTGACCGGGAGGCAGAAAATTCTGCGAGGCATGCAGGCTTTCATTAAACAGGGGTTTCTGCGTGTTCAATGGGTTTTTTTTATCCTCTGCTGCGGTCCGGACTCAGGGGCCATGTGGAACGGCCGCCAAGTCGGAGGTCGGGCCAGCGACAAACGTGCAACTGAGTTTCCCGCCTGACTGATTTTTAAAAGAAAAAGTTCACAGGACTGGCTTCCCTGGAACTTTAAGAAAGTTGTATCTCACCCTTCAGGCTGCCAGCTGCTAGCTCTGCTTTGTTGAAGCTACTTCTACAGGGTCCCAGTGGAGACTTTAACTTCACGCCTGCCTTTTTTTCTGCTGCCAGTGTCTTCTGTCTCTGGAGCTTTTCAGCTGAATTTTCTCAGCTTCTTGCTTCTTAAGCGAGATTTTTGTCAGAGCAGAAATTGATTGCTGGTGTCCTTTTCTTGATTTCCTCAGCCTTTTTACAGGGGACGAGGATGTTGATCTCCAGCTGCCACCATGTATTGTTGGATTGTTGCCACCTGTGGGTGTGTGCTGCCTAGACACCGTTAAGCAGTCTTGTACAAGTTACCAAGAAGTCTTTATTACAGTTACTGAACTACGAAGATATTTACAGTAGCGGGTACAGGTATGGAGAGGATTCCACAGCATGTGCTTCCTTACATGTTGCTACCTAGCTCCAGACTGCTGACCTAAGCTCTAGGTCAGATGCCTCCTTACATCGCCAGTGGGCGGTGCTGTAGTCAGTGCCAGGTTAACCCTTCCTGTACCGAATCCTTATGCTACAAAAACCAGTTTGTGAGGACCACACTGGCGGGGTTTGCCGACAATCCCTGCCTTTTCCTACCCTGCCAGATGGCCAACCATTAACCATCCTCTTGAAGTCGAGTGGACAGATTCCCTCCCTGCACTCTTAATTTACCCAAGGCCAATGAGTAGCAGTAGCAGGAATTACAGGCGCAGGTCTCAGCTCTCCCATCGTTTACTTGCAAGTCTATCTCATTTTTATTTGTGTACCCAATTTTTATTTAATGCAATTTAGATTTCTTTAATATTGATATTCTCTGCTTATTTAATTTTAGATGTAATGAATTACTCTGATCATATTTATACTTACTTACTTATTGATGTCCCTTGGTTTAAATTACTTCACTCCTCCTCCCCCCTTCTGCACCCAATTCCTGCCCTCATCAAATTCCCATTTTAAAGTCCTCAACGTTTTGCAGTTCATTCTGTAATGGGAGTTCATCCTCTCCGCTTCAAGCTCCCTCTCTTTGCCAGCGGACAATGTGAGTCTTTGCAGCGGGTAATGCACTTCCCCTTAATAACAGCTCAGTAAATTTGGCATCTGTTATTTTGCCTTTTTGCAAAGTGTTTCTTACTGCTAGAAAATCACTGGGCAGCCAAGACCACAGTAAAACATGTGGCCATGGCTCGGTAAATGGTTTCCTCTCCCAAGCGTCCTGTTCAATATTTATCCCTCAAGCAACATCACTAAAACAGATTACTTAGTTATTCCATTGTTGCTGCTCATGGGACCTCACTGCATAAAATCGGCTGCCACATTTTCTACATTACAACAATTCAGTAAAACACTTCATTTTACCGTAAAGATCTGCGGAATGTCCTGAGATTTTTTCTCTTAATTCATTCATGGGCGTCACCAGCTGGACCAGCATTTGTTGCCCATGGCATTTTAAGGGTCAACCGCATTGGCGTGGGTCTGGAGTTACATGGAGGCCAGGCTGGGTAAGGACAGCAGATTTTTCATCCCTAAATGGACATTTGTGAAGCAGGTGGGTTTTTACAACAATTGGTAATGGTTTTCATCAGGTTATAATTGAATTAATTGCCGTGGGTGGGGGGGGGGATTCAAACCCAGGTCCCCAGAACATTACCCGAGGTCTCTGGAACAAGAACAGTATCAAGTGCCTCTTTGTCAAACGTGCTATTGAAATGCCAATCTTTTTTTCTTTATTTAAATAATGTTTGAGCACTTTTAGCTGCTTTATTTGAACGTCCCATGATTCATTCTACTAAAAAAAAAGTCAATTTTCTCTCTGACATCATCTAATGTTCTCCACAAACACCAAAGTTCAAAGCATCTTCAAATGTACTTGTGGGTCAGCAATCCATGAAGTGCTGTTGGTGGCATCCATGAAGTGGCAGCATTAGAGACAGCAATTCCCTGAACTCCTGTACCCGTTACAAAGAGCTAGTTCAGTGAACGCAGATGTTCGTATTGGGCTATAGACAGTTATCCCAGGTTTGTCATCAATCTGACAGCACCCACAGAGTCACAATATGGTTCCAGCACAGAAGGAGGCCATTCGGCCCACTGTATCCACACCAGCTCTCCGAATGAGCAACTCGCCCTGTGCCATTCTCCCACCTCCTCCCGGTGACCCTGCACATTCTTCCTTCTTCATAGGACAGTCTCTTTTGAGTGCCTCGATTGAACCTGCCTCCAGCACAGTCTCAGGCAGCGCATTCCAGACCTTAACCAGTCACTGCTTGAAAAAGCTTTTTTCTCATACCGCTTTTGCTTCTTCTGCCAATTACTTTAAATCCGTGCCCTCTCGATTTCATGAGTGGGAACGGTTTCTCCCCATCTACTCTGATTAGACCCTTTGCAATTTCAACCTCTAGTGAAGTGTCATCAGAAATACCACAAACCAGTGACAATTAGCAGAAGTTCCAACAACTTATTGATACCAATGCCCATCCCAGGACCCTCCACCCCTTCCCGTCCCTCTGACCCCATCCCATCTTATAACCCCAGCCCTTGCTGTGTATTCACCATACCCTCTGACCTTCCCCTCTCTGATGCTGAGCATTTTGTATTCAACAAAGGTCTCAGTTTCATACCCTTACGCCCTCACCTCAGTGAATATCGGGCTCGGCATGATGCTGAACTCTTCTTGCACTGCCTTCATCTCCGTGCTCACTTCTTTGGGCAGGAGTCCTCTCCCCGTTCAACGGATCCTTTCACCTGCCTCCAATATTCTCCCTCCACCTGGACCCCTCCCTCTGGCCTCTGACTTGCTCTTGATCTTTTCATTGAGAACTGTCGGCGTGATGTCGGCCGTCTCAATTTCTCTGCTCCTCTTGCCTACTCCAATCTGTCTATCTCTGAACGTGCCGCACTCCGTTCCCTCAGGTCCAACCCTGCCAACAAGGGTGGTGCTGTTGTTGTCTAGCGTACTGGCCTCTACCTCGCAGAGGCTGAGCGTCAACTCGCAGACACTTCCTCCTACCTCCCCTTGGACCATGACCCCAACACCAACCATAAAGCCATTGTTTCCAGGACTGTTACTGACCTCATCTCCTCTGGAGATCTTCCCTCCACAGCTTCCAACTTCGGTCTCCAAACCCCGGACAGCCCACTTCTACCTCCTTCCCAAAATCCACAAACAGGATGTCCAAAATACAGGATATATAAATATCAAAGGATATACATCCTATTGAAAAGATAGGCAGGTTGGCAGAGGGGGTGGGGTTGCTTTGTTAGTAAGAAATGAAATTAAATCGATAGCAAGAAATGACGTGGGGTCAGATGATGTAGAATCTGTGTGAGTAGAGTTGAGGAACCGCAAAAGTAAAAAAACCATAATGGGAGTTATGTACAGGCCTCCAAACAGTAGTCAGGATGTGTGGCACAAGACACACCAGGAGATAGAAAAGGTGTGTAAGAAAGGCAAGGTTACAGTGATCATGGGGGATCTCAATATGCAGGTAGACTGGGAAAATCAGGTTGGTAGTGGATCCCAAGAAAAGGAATTTGTGGAATATCTACGAGATGGCTTTTTGGAACAGCTTGTGGTGGAGCCCGCTAGGGAACAAGTAATTCTAGATTTAGTGATGTGTAATGAGGCAGATTTGATAAGGGAGCTTAAGGTGAAGGAACCCTTAGGAGGAAGTGACCATAATATGATAGAATTTACCCTGCAATTTGAGAGGAAAAGCTGGAATCAGATGTAATGGTATTACAGTTGAATAAAGGCAACAACAGATGCATAAGGGAGGAGCTGGCCAGAATTGACAGGGAGATGAGCCTATCAGGAAAGACAGTGGAACAGCAATGGCAGGAGTTTCTGAGAGTAATTTGGGAGACACAGCAAAAATTCATCCCTTGGAAGAAGAAGCATACTAAAGGGAGGACGAGGCAACCATGGCTGACAAGGGAAGTCAGGGACAGCATAAAAGCTAAAGAGAAAGCATACAATGCGGCGAAGAGCAGTGGGAAACCAGGGGATTGGGAAGCCTACAAAGACCAACAGAGGACAACTAAAAAAGAAATAAGGAGGGAGAAGATTAAATATGAGGGTAAACTAGCCAGTAATATAAAAGAAGATTGCAAGAGTTTTTTTAGATATATAAAGGGTAAGAGAGAGGCAAAAGTGGACATTGGGCCGCTGGAAAATGACGCTGGAGAAGTAGTAGTGGGGAACAAAGAAATGGCAGAGGAATTAAACAGGTACTTTGCGTCAGTCTTCACGGTGGAAGACACGAGTGGCATCCCCAAAGATCAAGAAAGTTGGGGGGCAGAGGTGAGTATGGTGGCCATTACCAAGGAGAAGGTGCTAGGAAAACTGAAAGGTCTGAAGGTGGATAAATCACCTGGACCAGATGGATTACACCCCAGAGTTCTGAAGGAGATAGCTGAAGAGATAGTGGAGGCGTTAGTGGTGATCTTTCAGGAATCACTGGAGTCAGGGAGGGTCCCAGAGGACTAAGGTAACTCCCCTGTTTAAGAAGGGAGTGAGGCAAAAGACGGGAAATTACAGGCTGATTAGCCTGACCTCGGTCGTTGGTAAGATTTTAGAGTCCATTATTAAGGATGAGATTTCAGAATACTTGGAAGTGCATGGTAAAATAGGGCAAAGTCAGCATGGTTTCATCAAGCGGAGGTCATGCCTGACAAATCTGTTAAAATTCTTTGAGGAGGTAACGAGTAGTTTAGACAAAGGAGAGCCAATGGATGTTATCTACTTGGACTTCCAGAAGGTCTTTGACAAGGTGCTTCACAGGACGCTGCTCAGTAAGATAAGAGCCCATGGTGTTAGAGGCAAGGTACTAGCATGGATGAAAGATTGGCTGTCTGGCAGGAGGCAGAGAGTGGGGATAAGGGGGTCCTTCTCAGGATGGCGACCGGTGACGGGTGGAGTTCCGCAGGGGTCAGTGTTGGGACCACAACTTTTCACTTTATACATTAATGATCTAGATGAAGGAACTGAGGGCATCCTGGCTAAGTTTGCAGATGATACAAAGATAGGTGGAGGGACAGGTAGTATTGAAGAGGCAGGGAGGCTGCAGAAGGATTTGGACAGGTTAGGAGAATGGGCAAAGAAGTGGCAGATGGAATACAACGTGGGGAAGTGTGAGGTCATGCACTTTGGTAGGAAGAATAGAGGCATAGACTATTTTCTAAATGGGGAGAGAATTCAGAAATCTAGAGTGCAAAGGGACTTGGGAGTCCTAGTCCAGGATTCTCTTAAGGTTAACTTGCAGGTTGAGTCGGTAGTTAGGAAGGCAAATGCAATGTTGGCATTTATTTTGAGAGGACTAGAATATAAAAGCAGGGATGTGCTGCTGAAGCTTTATAAGGCTCTGGTCAGACCACATTTAGAATATTGTGAGCAATTTTGGGCCCCATATTTCAGGAAGGATGTTCTGGCCCTGGAGAGTGTCCAGAGGAGGTTCACAAGAATGATCCCAGGAATGAAAGGCTTAACATATGAGGAACGTTTGAGGACTCTGGGTCTATACTCGATAGAGTTTAGAAGGATGAGGGGGGATCTGATTGAAACTTACAGAATACTGAAAGGCCTGGATAGAGTGGACGTGGGGAAGATGTTTCCATTAGTAGGAGAGACTAGGACCCGAGGGCACAGCCTCAGAGTAAAGGGAAGACCTTTTAGAACAGAGATGAGGAGAAACTTCTTTAGGCAGAGAGTGGTGAATCTATGGAATTCATTGCCACAGAAGGCTGTAGAGGCCAGGTCATTGAGTGTATTTAAGACCGAGATAGATAGGTTCTTGATTGGTAAGGGGATCAAAGGTTATGGGGAGAAGGCGGGAGAATGGGATTGAGAAACTTATCAGCCATGATTGAATGGCGGAGTGGACTCGATGGGCCAAATGGTCTAATTTCTACTCCTATGTCTAATGGTCTTATTATGGTCCTATAGGATTGTCCTGGTAAACCCATCATGTCAGCCTGTTCCTGCCCCATGGAACTGATTTCTTCCTATCTTGACTCCGTTCTCTCTCCCTTTGTCCAGCCTCTTCCAACCTACATCTGCAATTCCCCTGATGCCCTACATCATATCAACAATTTCCAGTTCCCTGGCCCTAACCACCTCCTCTTCACCGTGGATGTCCAATCCCTCTACACCTCCACCGGGATGGTCTAAGGGCTCTCCGCTTTCTCCTTGAACAGAGGCCCGAACAATCCCCATCCACCACCACTCTCCTCTGTCTGGCTGAACTTGTTCTCTCACTGAACAATTTCCCCTTAAACTTAACTCACTTCCTCCAAGTAAAAGGTGTGGCTACAGGTACCCGCATGGGCCCCAGCTATGCCTGTCTTTTTTTTAAGTGTATATGGAACATTCCTTGTTCTAGCCCTCCTCAGGCCCCTTCCCACAATTCTTTTTCCAGTACACCGATGACTGTATTGGTGCCGCTTCATGCTCTCATTTGGACCCGCAAAAATTTATCGATTTTACTTCCAATTTCCACCCCTTTATCACTTTTGCATGGTCCATCTCCAACACTTTCCTTCCCTCCTTTGACCTCTGTCTCCATTTCTGGTGATAGACTGTGTACCAATATCCATTACAAGCCCACCGACTCCCACAGCTACCTCGACTACAGCTCCTCACACCCTCCTCCATCCCATTCTCTCAGTTCCTCTGCCTCCACGCATCTGTTCTGATGATGCTACCTTCCAAAATGGTGCTTCTGACATGTCTTCCTTCTTCCTTAACCGAGGGTTCCCTCCTACTGTGGTTGACAGGACCTCAACCGTGTCTGACCCATCTCCAGCCCCTCTGCCCTCACCCCTTCCCCTCCCTCCCAGAACCATGATTGGGCCCCCCTTGTCCTCACTTTTCACCCCACCAGCCTCCGCATTCAAAGGATCATCCTCTGCCATTTCCGCCAACTCCAGCATGATGCCAGCACCAAACACATCTTACCCCCATGCCCCCCATCAGCATTCAGTCGAAGTTGTTCTCTCCATGATACTCTGGTTCACTCCTCCAACTTTTCATCCCCTTCCCACAGCACCTTCCTATGCAATCGCAGAAGGTGCAACACCTTTACCTCCTCCCTCCTCACCGTCCAAGGGCCCAAACACTCCTTTCAGGTGAAGCAGCGCTCCCAATGCGGTTTCCTCTATATCGGAGAGGCCAAATGCAGACTGGGTGACCGCTTTGCGGAACACCTTTGGTCTGTCCGCAAGCAAGACCCAGCCCTCCCTGTCGCTTGCTATTTCAACACACCCCCTGCTCTCATGCCCAATTATCCATCCTTAGCCTGCTGCAATGTTCCAGTGAAGCTCAACACAAACTGGAGGAACAGACCCTTGTCTTCTGATTAGGCATTTTACAGCCTTTCAGACTTAACAGTGAGTTCAACAACTTCAGCCCATGAACTGTCTCTTCCATCTTTACCCCTTTTTTAATCCAATTTTTTTTCCAACCCCCCCAACCCCTCACCAACCTCCCCACAGAGTCATCTGTTACTTGTTCTTATGTTTTGCATTCACAGAGCACTGACCCTTGTTCTGCTATTAACACATTGTGCTTTCTTACCTCTATGCCACTATCAGCACCTTCTTTAGTCTTTAACGCTACCATTAGCACTTCCTCTGTCTTGTGTCCATAACATCATTGTCAACCTCTCCTTAGCCGTCATCTTTCCCTGACCTTCTATCCTCCCCCACCTGCTCCGCCCCCTCTTCAACAGTCTAAAAGCCATCACATTTCTACTTCTCTTTAGCTCTGAAGAAGAGTCATACGGACTCAAATCGTTAGCTTTATTTTTCTCTCCACAGATGCTGCCAGGGGCCTGCTGAGTTTTTCCAGCATTTTCTGTTTTTGTTTCAGAAGCAATGTGGTTGGATAACCAAGTCTGTAAGCAGACCTACTGAGCCTCACCTTTATAAAAATGAATGAACAGAAACATTAGGAGGAATTTTAACCTGACAGATCACAGCGGGGGTGGGCACAGGTTAGGGTGGTTAGATAAGGGAGAAATGAGAGCATGTTGGAAAGCCAGGCCCATCCTATTGATTTCTGCATTTCATTCCAATGGGTTTCGGCTACTTGCATACAACTCCCTCAGCAGTAGCAGGTTGTCAATTTCGGTATCTTAATCCTTCACTTAGGGCAATATTGGTGTGGGATTTCTACTTTAACTTTGGGTCCACGGATTTCCTAGTCATCCAGGAACTCACCAATGAAAGCAAGGGAAAATACAACAGCAAATGAGGGGGGATGTTAAGCCATGCTGGGGAAAAGGTGTTCATCACGCTCAGAACTCGCTGCTCTTGCGAGAAAGGGGTTTGCTCACAGTACTCAGAGCACTGATCTTTTTGGTCAGTCTGCGCTGGGTGACATTGGACCTGAGGTTAGAACCAAAGTGAGCAGTACCAGGAGCAGGAGCCTGCTGCTCATTGTCCTGCAGCTCCACAGAATGGAGGGGAACAGCAGGAAAGTGCAGCTCGCAGGAGGCCCCTCACGGCACACGGGATCTCCAACGTAGATGGGAAGCTTCCTCAACGTGCCAAGCCGTGTCTCATTGGGCTTGGAGTTATCGTGTTAGATGGCGCAACTTCCGCATTGTGCAAATCCCTAGGGCTTCAGAAGAAGTTAAGTCAAGGTTGCCCAGATCCTGATGGTTGAGTTGCCCTTGTCTGGCATCCTCAGAGCTTTGAAGCCCATGAGGGACCCACCAAAGGCTGCACCAGCTGTATCATGGCAGGTGTAATTCTACCTTTGTGTTGCAAGACAGCATGTATAGCCCTGACTGGCAGAGGGGACAGAATGAGTGAGGAGTGGAAGTGATTTGAACCAAGGGGACTATAATGTGGGGAAATGTGAAATTGTCCATTTTGGCAGGAAGAATAAAAGAGAAGCATATTATCTGAATGGTGAGAGATTGCAGACCTCTGCGGTGCAGAGGGATCTGGGTGTTCTAGTGCATGAATCGCAAAAGTCTAGTATGCAGGTACAGCAAGTAATTAGGAAAGCTATTAGAATGTTACCACTTATTGCAAGGCTAATTGAATACAAAAGTAGGGAGGTTATGCTTCAGTGGTACAGGGCATTAGTGAGACCACATCTAGAGCACTGTGTACCGTATTGGTCTCCTTATTTAAGGAAGGATGTAAATGCATTGGAAGCAGTTCAGAGAAAGTTTACCAGACTAATACCTGGAATGGGTGGGTTGTCTTATGAGGAAAGTTTGGACAGACTAGGTTTATATCCACTGGAGTTTAGAAGAGTAAGGGGCGACTTGATGAAAGATATAAAATCCTGAGGGGTTTTGACAGGGTGGATGTGAAGAGGATATTTCTTCTTGTGGAAAAATCTAGAACTAGGGGTCACTGTTTAAAAATAAGGGGTCACCCATTTAAAACAAATGAGATGAAATTTTTTCTCTCTGAGGGTTGTGAGTCTTTGGAATTCTCTTCCTGAAAAGGCGGTGGAAGCAGCGTCTTTGAATATTTTTAAGGCAGAGGTGGATAGATTCTTGGTAAGCAAGGGGTTGATAGGTTATCGGCCATGGGTGGGATGCAGATTTCAGGTTACTGTTAGATCAGCCATGATTCTATTAAGTGGTGTAGCAGGCTCGAGGGGCTGAATGCCTACTCCTGCTCCTTGTTCATATGTAAGTTCTCTGTTCTAGGTCCTCTCTCACCAACTTGTCTCTTGTCATCCAGTCACACTTCCCTGTGCATAAAGTGCAGGAGGAAGCTCTGTGGGGCAATGATAGGTCAAGGTTGAGGAATCACTTAACCTATTTAAGGTGAGCGACAAAATCCATTTTTCTGTGTCCATGTGTGCTGTATAAGCCTGTGGAGACTGTAACATTTAAAGTACAGGATTTTCCAATGCTTGTTACATTTGTTCCTGCCTAGTAACAAGGGCGGGACCCTCTTGGAGCATTTTGATAGGTCACCCAGATCAGTTCAAGGGTCAATGAGGGTTCAATGGTGAGTCAGGTTTTAGTCAGGCGGAGTTAGCCAGGAGCAGTCGTAAAAAAGACGTGGCTAGTTCAGCACAGCTGAAGTGCTTTAGCTCTCAGGAGCCGAGTTGGCAGGTACCAGGTAGAGAGGGCCTGGGAGAAGCCATGGACAGCTGAAATTGCGCCAGTGATTAAGGTTGGAGTGCAGACTCGGGAATCCAGGGAACATTGCCTCAGGAGACGAGATTGAAAACAAAAACAGAAATACCTGGAAAAACTCAGCAGGTCTGGCAGGATCGGCGGAGAAGAGCAAAGTTGACATTTCGAGTCCCCATGACCCTTCAACAGAACTTCTATTTTTGTTTTGTATTTCCAGCATCTGCAGTTTTTTATTTTTATTATTATAGACGAGATTGAAACCCTGGGAGGTGAACAGTCGCTGAGACAGTCGGTTCGGAGTGGCTTTGAGGGAGCTCTGAGGCTAGATCTTTGAAAGTGCAGAATTGGAATACCTTGTGAAAGAGAAAGAGTTTTAATTAGATTTGCTGACTAACAGTGTCTCTGATGTTTGGGTGGATTGCTGAGAAATCCATGGGATCTGTCTGGACCGCGTCTGCCTTTTCATGTTTCCTGTTGGGTGTTCGACTGTAGTTTGTCTGTTAATTTATATGGGCCTCATGTTAATTCTGAAGACAAGTGTTGAAATGTAAAGTCGTATCACCTTGATACCCAATAGCAGAGTAGCGCGAGCTACCTCTAGTCAGTAGTCTTGAGTTAGCGTCTGAAGAGAAAAGACGCTATTTATGGTGATTATGCGGAAGAGGATATTCCTTTGGCCACATCACCTGGTACACAGGAATTAAATGTGTGGAGATTGTGCACAGTGGAACAATGTAGTCCTTCATTTTGAGTTTGCACTGGGATCAAAGACGCTTGCTTTGAACTCCCCAATATTTAACTGGAGGAAGTTGAACTGGACGACAGACCTGCGGTTGCGTAGAGGGGTTGATGTAAGTGGTGAAGAAATAGAACTAGGTATTGTAAGCCTACATCTGGATACTGGCAGCATGTAGCTGGATGATGTTGCTGAGGACCAGGTCATAGGTGAGGAAGAGGTCCATGCATAAGTCCTTGGGGAACTACAGGGGTAATAGTGCAGGGTTGGGAAAGAGAAAGGATAGCCAAAGATGCTTCAGTTGTGAGTGGATAGGTAAGTATGGAGCCACATGACAGAATTCCTATTCAGCTAGTCAACTGAAGAACAATGTTGGGTGAGGGTGGTATGGGTGATTCTGTCAAAGGCTGCAAAGATGTTGAAAAGGAATAGCACAACACAGTCACAGTCATAGAGGAGGTCATTTGTAACACTGACCAAGGGCCCTTTTAGCGCTGTGGCAGGAGGTGTGGAGGAAGGGGAACCTGATTGGGGAGGTTCAGACGTGGAATTGTGGGTAAGCTGGGCATGGATTTGGAAGGCAACAACACGTTCAATGACTTGAGAGAAAGAAAGATGGAGATTGGGGCTGGGGGTGGGGCAGAGATTGCAAGGAAAGGTTGATTGAGGGTGGGAAATATTCAGGCACGTAGAGAAATTGGTTTTCCTGGGGTGTGGGTCCAGACTTGGCTGCCAAGTGGTGATGTCTGAAATTTGAGAAGCTGAGTTTCCCCCTCTTCTTTTGGGAGCTCAAGGGCAGGTGAAGTGTCCCACACCCTCTTGCCTGCTGAAGGGGTTTTGGAGATGTGGCTGTTCAGGTCATAAAATCAGCTGGCTGGTATCTTGATAGGCAACAGGTGAAATAAGCAAAGGTACATGTTCATCTATGTTCATTGCCTTCATGGTCTCCAATAGGAGTAGCATTAGTTTGTATTAGTCATTTGGTTAGGTCAGCATATACACAAGACAGGAATGTAAGAGAATGTTCCTCTTGTACAGGATGATGGGTTTCGGTGTCATGTGTGCATCAATATATCTGAATTCAGGCCATGATCAGGCAAAGGGTTTGTGCTATTAGTTCAAGTATACTGTTTCACAGTTTTAAATTAAGAACAACTAGGTCCTACTCCTTTGTTAAAGAGAACTTTAATGCGTAACTGCAAGGTTAAGTCACTGGAACTGTCAGCATTTTGAATTGGCAGGCCAAGTTAAAGAGCCCTTACGCTATATTGAGAAGAGTTTCTACTGTTAGGTTGAAATTACTGTCAATTGATCCCTTTGAAAGAAATGCAAACTCAATTCATTATGAATCACAGGGTTTGCTGTCTTGTGGTGACAGAATCATTAAACCATGTAATAAAAATGTCATAATTCAGCCAATCTCATGTGACAAATAACAAAGTCTCTCAGTAACTGTCTGTTTCTGTCCATATTCCAGAGGTGCCAGAGAAAAGCAGAGCTCTAGAAGAGTCATACAGACTCAAAACGTTAGCTCTGTGTTCCTCTCCACAGATGCTGTTTGACCTGCTGAGTTTTTCCAGCATTTTCTGTTTTTGTTTCAAATACTGATCAAAGATAATTATATTCACAATCCAGTATGATTTCTCCTTAATTGGAAGTGTCTTTGTCCCAAAAAAATAGGGGATCCCAGACCAAGCCAGGACTCAGCCTTACTGCTTGAGCTAATAGTCAGCAACTTAAAGAATATTCAGCAGAGACCAAAACAGGCTGTCATCATTCTTCAGAAAAACAACTTATCAAATCTTAGAAAGTTTTCGGACTATGTTGTTTGAGTGTCTGAGTATCTAGAGAGAGAGCAGCAGTGTGGCATGCTTCCAATAGCACAGTGACTCAAGGTTGTGTTGTTTACACTTGGCATCCTGGAAATGATTCCAATACTACAGCCACATTTTTGACTTTTGTATGTTAAACTGTATTCTTACTTATGCTTGCCTATTAATGCTAATTAACATTAACAATTAACATCTTAAGTTGACCATCAAGTTTGTTAACCCTGTCACACTTTCACTTCTCCAAGGTATGCCACAGCTCTCAGGAATTGATTTTGATTCTCCGCACTGTTCCTGCTCACCTATGAGGTATGAGATTTCCTGGAGTCCTTCCACCAGCATCTAGCTAGATGACCCTCCAACTCTCCTTCAACACTTCACAATTGTAGACACCCCAACTCGAGCATGAGCTTCACTACTTTCTTGCCCATTGACTCCAAAATCAGAAAACGTTCTTATTTTCTGACGGTACTCTGCCACTGGTCTACAGCCTCTGGCAGGTTCTCCCTCTCTGCTTGTACCAAAGCTGCTTCCAGGTTCCACCTGCCTGTTTCTGAGAGAACTTATACAGATAAACCCAAAATTTAAAAAAGAACCTACAATTTATTCCCATAACCTCAGAGCACACCTGGCACATCCCAGGCAGAGATTTAAAATAATTATTTTCCATCTCTTTGATTTTGGGACCCAAATGAATAATTTAAATCCTTATGGAGACAAATGTAGACTTCTCATCCTCTCCAAGACTCAGAAAGGTCTGTTTTACCAGCATCTCAAACCGGGATTCTTCATTTATAGTACATTTAAAAATTTCAATCCCCGAACTAAAAGTTATATTCCTAAAAAATGGATCATGAAAGCACATATTCATAACAGTGTCACTTTATAGAATAATCATATCTTGAATTGGACGATTAAGATTGATATCCTCAAGTTTGCCATGATCCTGGTCCTGTCTTGTTTATCTAAGGGACCTCTCACTCGATCTTCCAGAACTGGCTAAATTTGTTCTTAAGTTTGACATGTTCTGCCTTAATCCTGCTTTATTCCACAGTGGGGTGTGGGGAGGGGGGTGGGGGGGGGGGTGGGGGGGTGAAATTTAGCCTGCAAATGGCGATAATTAAGCAATTTGAGCCCATTCTTTAAAATTTAAGTTGTTTCGCTTCCAAGTCTACACAGACTAGTATTTCTGCTCCTTCCCTGTTACAAAAATAGTAACACATTTTCTGCTTTACTTCAGTTGAAGTCTCAGACTATCCACAGTCCAGTAAAGCTGAAACATTCCTGCCCTGTGTTCTGTGCAGAAGTAGAGCTCTCAGTCCTGAGAGGATGCTCCTCTCCAAACAATTGGGATTCTTTCGTTTCCAATACAGGTTCATTCTTAAATTGGATTTAAACCTGTATTCTGACCTGACCTTATTTCTCTCTTGCAGGAATTAAACAAGAATTAGCTCTGGCTGCACTCTATTTCTAACACATTCCCAGTTGCTGATTTAATTAGGTTTCTAAAGTGAATTATTTCTAACTCCTTCACTCTGGTACTGTTGGATCCTGTGGATCCTTATCTCCAGTTTGTTGTAAGAGGCGGTCGAGTTGGTGCTATTGATAGAGTTGATCAGCAGACACTTCTTAGGTAGAAACTTTCAGTTTATTAACAAAGGTACTCAGCAGCAACTATATGTGTCCTTTCACTTCAAACCCCATCTCTACACTACTAACTACAGAGGTAGCCCACGCTACTCTCCTATTGGGTACTCAAGATCATGTGATCTTCCTTAACAAGCATTATTCTTAAAAGGTATGTTAAGCACTAAATAACCCATAATTACCACAGGTACCCTCATCAAGGTTGGTTAATCGTCACAATCAATGTCTTAACTAGGTTTTCTCTTAGTCAATCATTGCATGCTCATCCACTCACAAGTGAGCAGGATATGAGTCCATAGCAGGCGCCTAGACCACACAGAGCTCTTACTACCAAAAGCACAGTAAAGACAGCCATAAATAGAAACTGAAAAACGCACTTATCCACAGAACAAGTTCCTTTCTCTATGGTGCCTGATGGGGAACACACTGTTACCTCTCCAGTTTGGAAATCTATTGTCCCCAAACACCAGTGGTCTGGAAATTTGAGCAGAGCTAAATATTATTTCAGTACAAAAGCAAAATACTGCAGATGCCGGAAATCAGAAAAAGGTTTTTAAAAAAAGGTGCTGATAGTGGCCAAGGTAAGAAAGCAGAACATGGTAATAGCAGAACAAGGGCCAGCACTCTTAAAAAAAAACATGAACAAGTAACAGATTGCCCTTGTGGGGGTGGGGTATGGGGAAGTGAGTGGTGGTGCGGAAAAAAAGAATCAAAAATGGGATAAAAAGGGGTGATAAAAAAAGGGGATAAAACAATGAATAATGGAGCAGGCTTCACCTGCTCCACCCACCTTATACAGTACAAATTTCATCACATTTCTACTTCTCTGTAGCTCTAAAGAAGAGTCGCATGGACTCGAAACATCAACTCTGTTTCTCTCTCCAGACCTAGTGAGTTTTTCCGGCATTTTCTGTCATTATTTTAGGATAGTACTTTGTGAGTGGAAACATGGAATGTGCAATATTTGGATAAGTAAAACGATTTTTACTACTGATTTTTAATGTTTTATCTCTGATACAGTTATCTCTGTTAGCAATGTTTCAGTTAAATATCCAAGCTGTTCACTCACTTGTGGTTAAGCACTCTAACATCATCCTATGATCCAGGAAATTCCAAAGATTAGAGTAGATTTAGTCCCAAGCATTCTGGACTGGAGAGGTTACAGTTTATTTCCTTCCTTGGGGGTCAGTACAAGGAACCATTTGGATTATTTTCTGGCAAGTCAGAATACCCTTGTAAGGATATTTTGGGCTCTACCTGCAGCACTTCTTCAAGAACAAAATAACTAACTACAGTCAATATTTATTTATCTAATTTCCACGGTTCGCAATGATTTCTGTGGCCTCTACTTTTGATGATTCTCTTCTTTAAAGCATTGTCAAGGGGAGACACACTTCAAAGTATCTCCATGTTGTCATGACAGTGGATTACAGCCCTGAATTACTTTTGGGCATATTGAACTTTTTAAAGAAGACTTTAAAAAAGACAAGCAAGCAAAGACACTGAGCAAAAGATGGCTGAGAATGTAAAGTAACCACTTGCTGAAAAATTCCTATATGGATTATACTTGACCGACTAGTCCCAAGACAACATGAAAAGTTGCACCTAAAAAGGTGTCAAGGCCTATTTCAGACAGAGACACTTGAAAGGAAAAAAATAAAATGCAAAATACTGAACTTTAATCTCCTGTGCTTGAGGAGGTAATGGAGACTGCCACATCTCGGCAGCCATCCAAAACCCATCTACTGTTGATTTACATCTCAGAATGTGTAAGTGGTCCCAGTTGAAAGAAAATGGACTCTGGGCGAAAGACACCTTTGTTTCTTCCCTTCCAGGAATATACAAGGAAATGGGTAAAAAAGCTAGCTGTAGATCTGATCTGTATGCTAGTGTGCTGCAAGAATGACAGCACAGGAAGATGAACTAGTCACCCTTGCAGTCTCTCCCCCCTCTCTCTGTTGCTGGAGGCAAGTTAGCAAAGCCACAATCAAAAAGGAAATAGGACAGCTTCTTCAGCCAACCTGCAGAACCAAGTGTCTCCAAACCAACTGCTAAACTGATAAAGTCAGCTCTACTAGAATCACCCAACCTAATGGCCACAACATTTCACCATCTATGCCTCACAGACAAGTCAAGGACTGATACGTATATCGTTTTGGACTTTTATTTGGACTCAACTTCTCATTTCTGATGTGTGTGTATGCGTATCGCATTTTTATTATTTGTCCTCGGGCTTTCAGTGACTAATAAACTTATTCTTTCCAGGTTGAAATGGCCCCCTGTAAAACAAATATATTTGGACTGAGAAGAGGTATCCACAAGCAACGGTAAGGGATCCCTTTGAAATTAACCTTGTTGCGGCCAACTGAGGCGGGGGGAGGGGGCGGTGCGGGGGGTGCGGTGCAGGGTTGAATAAAGAAGGGGAGCCAACTCATTCCTCCTCAGCTGGGAGCATAACAAAACTGGGGCCCTGTTCGGGAAGTTAACCACGCCCGGGGACCGGTCACAACAATGTCCATTTCTGAAGGTGATATCATCTCTTTCTCATTGCCCTCTTGGAATGTATCATCTTGGATCGGGTTCTGTGTTTACAAAATCACTTCCTTGTTCTGTTTCAGCTGATTGAATGTTGACAACGGGACCAGATAAATAAAGAGAAGCAAGTTACAATGTTTTTCTTTATTGTAGGAGACAGTGAGTTACAGTCCATCCATTTTTTTTTCCATTAAAAAACTAGCTTTAGTTTTAAAAAAAAACAAAATAATTTTAAATCAATATTATACAATCAACAAGAATATTTTTAAAGCTCGCAATGATTTAATCAACAACAAAATAAGTTCTCAAAGCTCTTTGCTTTTTTTTTTAAACACTATTTGTTACAAATTCCTCCACGACTCTGTAAATCTCAAAGCCTCTTGTGTCTGATTATTATAAAGTGTTGAGCAAAGTTTCAATGCTTTAATTGCCCAACAATGTCCCGAAGCCCTTTGTGTAGCATACGCCAGGGTAAATGTTCGATTTCAGTGGCATTTGGATTTCTCCAACTTGGAGTGCAGATGCTGGAGATGTCAAATCTGCCCTTGACAATGGAGGCTCCAATGCAAGATAAAATCTTGAGGATTACTGTCAACAGAACGGGTGGAAAAGTAATGTTTCTCATTTCCTCAATCCTTTTTATTCAGCAAATTCAAGTCATCATATTGCTGGGGATTTATATTCCATTATAACAGTTTACATGAAGCGTGGTCAGCAAGCAGTCAGAGTTAAATGAGGAATTCAACAGAGATTCTACTTCAACCCACTTCAAGAATCCACTTTTAATGATTTCCCACACCAAACCACAAAAGCTGACCATTTCAGGAATTCATTAAAGTAGAGCTGTCACCATTTCCACAACAAGCTAACAAATAAAACTTAAGAGGAATAGCAAATAGTCATATAGGAGTCATGTTACATACATCCTAGGCACAGAGATGGGTGGATGCCATCGTCATATAGAAGCAGGACAACTTGCCTTTAACGTGGAGGGACACAGCAAGGTGTGACACAAGGCAATAAGGTAGACATAAAAAAGCTAAGCCAAAGGATTGAGAAGGACAGCCAAAAGGTTTAGAGGAGGACCTTAAAGCAAGAAAGAATGCAGTGGCAGAAGGAATTAAGGAGCTAATTAAAGAGAATTGGACCAAGCTGGCTGAGGTCACAGCCACCAAAACTGGGGAGAGTGGAGCGGGGTATTTACATGAGTCTGCAGTCAAGGGGAGTGGTAAGAACAGAGTGAGGCAGCAGCATGTTAAAGAAATGGGAGAAATGGTGTGAAATATAATTAATGATTAAATTTCAGGGGTTGAGGCCCAGGACTCAATTTAAGTTAGTGAGGGTGATCTAATAGATCAGCATAACTTAGTTCAGTTTAGGATTTGAACAGAAGAGTTTTAGATGAATTTATGTTTATTTGGGGTGGGGGGGCGCGGTGGGTGGGTATTGGTGTGAAGGCTGGCAAGGACAGCACTGCATAATGGAGGTGTGAAGACACGGACATTTGTATTACAGTGCGCTGGATGGGTGAAGATGCACAATGTTATGGAGGTTGAAGTGGGCTATTTTTTGTGGGGTCAGACACATCCTGGGCCTCAGTGGGTTGAACACCGCACTTAAGCCTGCAGCAGTGACAAGGTTGTGGATGTCGTCGGTGATGAAGGAGTGGAGCTTATCTTTGCTGCTCTGAGCCTCTCTTTCTCTCAGTATCATAGTACAGCAGTTTACTTATCGAGGAGATCAGATAAAGCATGCCTGAGCTCACAAGTTTAGCGAGGCGTTGCCTCTGCTGTGAACCCTGTACTACAGTCATTAGGAGAAGTTTCACACAGACTCTAATAGTCTAGGTACACATGCTTCTGTACAAAAGTGCAATTATAAACTTCACAATGGAGGACATAAATTACGACACCTCTTTTCCCTGCTGCGTCTGTAACTCCGGACTGATTAAATGTGGACACCAACTCTCAAAATTCTGAGGTTTCTCCTATCATATTATATCTCAATTTAATAATTTAAAGCCTATGATGCATGCTACCTTAAATACCCAAAAACATTTGGCGACCATAAACTGTTCCCATAAGTTGAACAGCAGGAGTTGAGTTGTGTCCAATGCACCTCCACATTCTTGTCACAGCACAGGAGTGCAAGTTGTAAATCACAGTTAGCGTGGCACCAATGGAAGCAGTTTTGTGGCAGTGACAACCAGTCATTGCCATTAACCTGGAATTGCTTACATGCAAATGTTAATCTCACAAACAAAAAAAGTTAAAAAAAAATTAAATTAGATTGCCACAGCTTGTGTAAAGATGCAACTGAAAACATATTATACAGGAACTGGGACAGCTGTGCTTCTATTATTGATGAACCGATTAAAAATACCAGAACAAGTGCTTTATTATATGAACAGAAGTACCCATAATAGCCAATGGTTATCTTCAGCGGAAGAAAACCACTATACTTGCTTGAGGCCAATGATAAACTACATTTCTATCCCCATTTATTTCAAGCAAGACCCCTTTTTTATTTTTGACTGGTGTCCATCGATTAAAATCGTTGTGATTTGGAACAATCCTAAGGTGAGCTATTTGTTCACTCACCTGGGAGGGATATTGGTTCTCAAAGAAAAGTGGTTGAAAGCACCTGGGATGAGATGAACAGGGCTGCAGAGAACTGCTTTTTAAGTGATTTACTCATCCAGATGTATTATTTTTCAACAATATAGAATTAATTCAATCGTACTTTCCTTGACTGATTTATATTCCATCACAAAACAGCCATCAAGCTACGCCAGGAGAGAAAAGCACAATTGTCACAAAACTGCGGCAAGTCTGCAAACAGGATCCTGAGGCAATTGCTTTGATGCTGGTATCAGGCTCTGGCAGCCAGACTGGGTATGGGAAGCTGGAAGTGGCATCTGAGACCAGTGTCCATACTTGGACGCTGGGTTCTCAAGTATCGGCAACAGCAACTGGGTACAAATGCTGTCATTTTGCATTAATGGCTGGTCCTGTGGGTCTGGGTCTTGACATTTTGGCAAAAACGTTAATATTTAGCATTCACAATCCTGACTGAGATTTCACGTTGGAATTCAATAGCGATTTTAATTGCTTGAACTTTGCTCCAATTTTTTACTTTTAAGATCAGGCCTCCCTCCCCTGTTGCCGCAGCCATTGGCTAGAGACAATAATAATGAACTAGCTCTCATACAGCGTGTGCACCTTCAGAAGAATCATTTTCTTCTGCGCTTTGCTTTTCTGTAAAGTTTTATTGGGTGGATATTAATTCGGTGGGAGGGAAGGGCAGCGGGGTGGGGGTTGGGGGGGGTGGGTTGCTAGTTTGGGAAGAGCCAAGGGAGGCTGGGAGTTGTGAGAGGAAGATCCGAGCCTGGAACAGGGGAAAGTTTTGAGGGTTGAAATGTCACCGACCCGGCCCCCCTAACATCGTCTCTTCTTTGTCAAGTCAAAACGAGTGACGTTCATGGATTACAAAATATATGTAAGATAAGCAGTAAAGTTAGTCCTAAAGAAACACAGGCATGGTTGACACAAAACATGCTAAATTGTTCCGAGCTCCATCCAAATCTTCAGTCCTCGTTGAAGTTGGGGTTGAGAACAGTGGTGGTCGCCTTCTTAAACAGTGGGTTATCGGCCTGGTGGAGACAAACAATACAGGAAAAGAATTAAAACGTTACTGAATGAAGATAATACGGAATTACGTGGAGCATATAGCATAGGAACAAGCCAAACAGCCGAACCTGGCTGGTGTTTGTGCTGTACTCACTGTCTATTGCCAGACCCAAGAGAATAACCTGCAAAACTAACCTGACAGTTTTGTTGGACAGCGTTTAATCCTGTGCCAGTTGAAACGATGCTGGATATGGAACAGTTCTATCTTATTTGCTCTCCCATTTTGGACCAATTTGGTCACCTCCAGCTAATCATGCAAATCCGGTTTGCTTTAAAAACTAGGAGTTTCCCACGGAATTCAATAAGATAATAGATGTAAAGCATGACGTATATAGCCTTCAGCCCTCACTTTAAAGTCATACATTCTGCCAGAACATCAAATTGAAGTATAGCAAGTTATAGTCAAATATTTGGAGGACTTGTGGTGCAGTGGGTAGCACTCCTGCCTCGCAGCCAGAAGTTCTGGTTCGAGTTCTACCCCAGGACTTCATGGCTAAGGAAGATGTGTTCATAATGCGGCCAAACAGGTTGATTAACAACTGGCAAATCCTTCCAACACACGCCAACAGCAGGTGTTGAGAGCAGGAGAGATTCCTGTTGGAGCATATGATGGAAAGAACATTGGAGCCTCTGTCATCACTATCCACAGCTCCGGACTACAGCATGCATGGAAAAGTGTGTGTTGCCACAGCAACTTGGACTCCCTGAATGGACTGTAACACACACCCACCAGCTGAAAATTTGAAGCAGTTCAGGAAGAAGAGTAGCTGAGTCATGGGGGGGGGGGGGGGGGGGGGGGGGGGGGGGATACAAAACTGAAGTTCTGAAATGCTGTCATTACCAGCAGGTATAATTAAAGTGTGATAACTTGCCTAAAAAGGTGTGACAAAATCATGGCAACTGGAAGCAAGGTTTCCCAGACAGAAAATAACTGTGGTCATTAAAACTTTTAACATTTAGTATCTAAGGTTGCTCAACTGTCTCGGTGATTATGTCCACTTGCGTTCAAGTGTATATTAGCAAATTCAGATGCACACAATGATCGGCATGGAAACCAATAGTGTTCTGTAGTTACGTTAAGTCAAATGAATTTTCCATTTCTAGATTTGCATAATCTCCAACAGTCTGCAAAAGTTCTTTAGTGAAGAGTCGACGGAAGTACCGCATATTAGATGTGTTAGCAAAACTGAAAACGCACAGGGTCAAAGGGACATCACCAGGTGCACAGGTACAGATAGGAGACAGAAAGCAGGCAGTTGTGTTGTCCGGATTTTCAGGGTGGAGGTACTTGTGCAGTCATGCACTGCTCCTTTTCATCTATATTAACGACCTGGACTTTGGTACACATCACATAACGTCCAAGTTTGCAGATGACACGAAATTCTGAAATGCAGTAAATGGTGACGATGACAACCATGGGCTTCGGGAGGGCAGAGCAAGACTGTTGAAATGGGCAGTCGCATGCAGAAGGGAGAGGGAGGGGTGGGGGGGAGACCGTGACATAGTTGTAATGTCACTTGACTCATAATCCAGAAACCCAGGTTAACCCTCGGCTTCAAATGGTGGAATTTAAATTCAATTAATAAAATCTGGAATGAACAGGGAAGGCTAGTTTCAGGAATGGTGCCCATGAACCCCCATTGTCATACAAACCCAATTAGTTCACTTTAGGGAAGGGAAGCCACCACCTGGTCTGGCCTACTCTAGATTCACTGCAATGGGCTTGACTTTTTACTACCCTCTGAAATGGCCTGGCAACCCACTCAGATGAAGGGCAACTAGGATGGGCAATACATGCTGGCCTTGCCAGCAATACCCACATTCCAGAAAGACTAAAAAAAACAGAAGTTGAAATTTAGCATCCTGTGGTGTGAAGTGATGCATGTTGGTAGGAAGAATGAGGACAAGCAATGTAAACTAGTTGGTACAATTCAAAAGGAAATGTAGAAACAGAGACGAGGGTGTGTGCATGCCCCTGGAGTTGAAGGTGGCAGAGGTTCAGAGGGCTGTTGAGAAAACATACAAGATTCTTGGCTTTATTAACATGGTCATAGAATACTGAGGTAAGGAAGTTATGCTGAATCTTTATAAGTCACTGCTAAGGCCCCAGCTGGAGAATTCTGGCCACCACACTATGGCTGGGATGTCTCAAGCCTTAGTAGAGAGGGTACAGTGGTGGTTTTACTTGAATGGTGGTGGGATTGAGAGACATCAATTATGACGAGAGAATGGAGAAATTGGGGCTATTCTACTTAGAGCAGAGAAGGTCCAGATGAAATTTGTACGTGGTGTTCAAAATCATGCACGTAAACGCATTTATACGTCACGCCAATATTTGGGTTGTGGAGACGGTGGAGCTCCCTCTTTGGGGAGGCCATTGTGATGGCATCTCCATTCTGTCTTCCTATCGAGTTTAAAGTGGAATATAAGAAATCATCATCAGACCCTTGAAACAAGGATGACCCCACTGGCTAATCCTGAAGTCACTGGCCCTTGGACAGGAGGACATGAGTTGTGCTGAGGAGTTTGGAGGGAGGGGCATGGGGCACGGGGACAGGTTCTTTAGCTTCCCTGGTGTAGTGGGTAGGATTCAGCGCTTTCACCGCTGTGGCCCGAGTTCAGTTCCCATTCAGGGAATAACAATTTCTCAGGGGAGATAGTGGCACAATGTAATGTCACTAGACTAATAATCCAGAGTCCCAAACTAATTCCCTGGGAAAAAGGGGGTTCAAATCCCATCACAGCAGGTAATAGAATTTAAAAATAAATGGCAAGAGTGTGAAGCAGGTCAGGATCACTGTGAAGCAGACCAGGAGTGTGCAGCAGGTCAGGATCACTGTGAAGCAGACCAGGAGTGTGCAGCAGGTCAGGATCACTGTGAAGCAGACCAGGAGGAGTGTGCAGCAGGTCAGGATCACTGTGAGGCAGACCAGGAGGAGTGTGCAGCAGGTCAGGATCACTGTGAGGCAGATCAGGAGGAGTGTGCAGCAGGTCAGGATCACTGTGAGGCAGATCAGGAGGAGTGTGCAGCCGGTCAGGATCACTGTGAGGCAGATCAGAAGGAGTGTGCAACAAGTCAGGAACACTGTGAAGCAGACCAGGAGGAGTGTGCAGCCGGTCAGGAACACTGTGAAGCAGACCAGGAGGAGTGTGCAGCAGCTCAGGAACACTGTGAAGCAGACCAGGAGGAGTGTGCAGCAGGTCAGGATCACTGTGAAGCAGACCAGGAGGAGTGTGCAGCAGGTCAGGATCACTGTGAAGCAGACCAGGAGGAGTGTGCAGCCGGTCAGGATCACTGTGAAGCAGATCAGAAGGAGTGTGCAGCAGGTCAGGATCACTGTGAAGCAGACCAGGAGGAGTGTGCAGCAGGTCAGGATCACTGTGAGGCAGACCAGGAGGAGTGTGCAGCAGGTCAGGATCACTGTGAAGCAGATCAGGAGGAGTGTGCAGCCGGTCAGGATCACTGTGAAGCAGACCAGGAGTGTGCAGCAGGTCAGGATCACTGTGAAGCAGACCAGGAGGAGTGTGCAGCCGGTCAGGATCACTGTGAAGCAGACCAGGAGGAGTGTGCAACAGGTCAGGATCACTGTGAAGCAGACCAGGAGGAGTGTGCAGCCGGTCAGGATCACTGTGAAGCAGATCAGAAGGAGTGTGCAGCAGCTCAGGATCACTGTGAAGCAGACCAGGAGGAGTGTGCAGCCGGTCAGGATCACTGTGAAGCAGATCAGAAGGAGTGTGCAGCAGGTCAGGATCACTGTGAAGCAGACCAGGAGGAGTGTGCAGCCGGTCAGGATCACTGTGAAGCAGACCAGGAGGAGTGTGCAGCCGGTCAGGATCACTGTGAAGCAGACCAGGAGGAGTGTGCAGCAGGTCAGGATCACTGTGAGGCAGACCAGGAGGAGTGTGCAGCAGGTCAGGATCACTGTGAAGCAGACCAGGAGGAGTGTGCAGCCGGTCAGGATCACTGTGAAGCAGACCAGGAGGAGTGTGCAACAGGTCAGGATCACTGTGAAGCAGACCAGGAGGAGTGTGCAGCCGGTCAGGATCACTGTGAAGCAGATCAGAAGGAGTGTGCAGCAGCTCAGGATCACTGTGAAGCAGACCAGGAGGAGTGTGCAGCCGGTCAGGATCACTGTGAAGCAGATCAGAAGGAGTGTGCAGCAGCTCAGGAACACTGTGAAGCAGACCAGGAGGAGTGTGCAGCAGGTCAGGATCACTGTGAAGCAGACCAGGAGGAGTGTGCAGCAGGTCAGGAACACTGTGAAGCAGATCAGGAGGAGTGTGCAGCCGGTCAGGATCACTGTGAAGCAGACCAGGAGGAGTGTGCAACAAGTCAGGAACACTGTGAAGCAGACCAGGAGGAGTGTGCAGCCGGTCAGGATCACTGTGAAGCAGATCAGGAGGAGTGTGCAGCCGGTCAGGAACACTGTGAAGCAGACCAGGAGGAGTGTGCAACAAGTCAGGAACACTGTGAAGCAGACCAGGAGGAGTGTGCAGCCGGTCAGGATCACTGTGAAGCAGATCAGGAGGAGTGTGCAACAGGTCAGGATCACTGTGAAGCAGACCAGGAGGAGTGTGCAGCAGGTCATGAACACTGTGAAGCAGACCAGGAGGAGTGTGCAGCCGGTCAGGAACACTGTGAAGCAGACCAGGAGGAGTGTGCAGCCGGTCAGGATCACTGTGAAGCAGACCAGGAGGAGTGTGCAGCAGGTCAGGAACACTGTGAAGCAGACTGGGAGGTGCAGAAGGTCAGGATCACTGCAGAGCAGATCAGGAGGAGTGTGCAGCTGGTCAGGATCACTGTGAAGCAGATCAAGAGAAGTGTGCAGCAGGTCAGGATCACTGTGAAGCAGACTGGGAGGTGCAGAAGGTCAGGATCACTGCAGAGCAGGTCAGAATCAGTGTGAAGCAGACTGGGAGGAGTGTGCAGCAGGTCAGGATCAGTGTGAAGCAGACTGGGATGAATGTGCCAAAGGTCAGGATCACTGTGAAGAGACCAGAAGGTCAGGATCACTGAAGGGCAAGACAGGAAAAAGAACAAACAGTGAGATCACAGGATGGCTGTAAGTTGATTGGCTAGTGAGCATTGTAGTTTTGCTTTTCATTCTCAAAAGTTAGGAAGTTAGTCTAAATAGCTGGGAAATTAAAAGTTTTGATTTTTTAAAAGGGATACGTAAATCATTTCAATTAACCTTCCTATATTTAAATGACACCAGAGGAGTCATGAGTACCTGGTGAGTCTTTTTTTTAAGTAGTGTGAGAAATGGAGGTTATTCTTTTTAATATTTTTGGGGAAAGTTGTGTTATTTTGTAAAGAAGGCCATGTGTCTGTGTGTGAGTGTGTGTAAATGATTTAATTAACCTGGGCAAAGGTTACAAGGAGGCAGGTTGTTTGGGGGGTTTAAAACGTGAAAGGATAGAGACGTTAGGTCTGAGGTACAAGCGAATAGGTTGGATCTAACATTTGTATTTTTAGATAGGTTGAGAGTTTGTTCGTGACTATCAATGGGAAGTCAGAGGTAACAAGAAACATCTTTGTATCTTGCAGGAGTTCCATTGATAAAAAGGGTATATTATATTTTATTGAACTGAAAGCAAAGACAAGATAGAAACATGAACTATTTTATATTTGGTAGGATTTAAGTTTCAAAGAGGGGTGAGAACAACGGAACCTGAGATGAACGTGGGAAAAAAGGTATTTTAGAGTTACTGTGGAAAGCTTAAGGTAGCTGTGAAATGGAGCTGAGCTGGGAGCTGTTAGCTATAGCTCCAGCCCAGGAGAAGATGCAGTTTGAATCAGCCATCCAGTCAAGCCAGGGAGGTCTTGGGCTACAACAAGTAGTCTTGTTCTGGGGTTTTGGTTTTTTACAGCAGAGTGGAAGAGATATGAGGTCATCTGGTGTGCCTTTATTAAAGCTACAGCAGCTTGCCTGGGTATTATTACTGGATTTTTATAGTAAAACATCCAAAAGGGAGTGTTGCTTGAAAGGTGTTTACTTGTGACCAAGTAGCGAGTCTTTTGGGGAAATGTTTTGTAAGACTAAGTTTAACTGTGCCACTGTAATCATGTGTGCTTAAGGTTTCTTTTATTCTTAGATTTTATTCTTAATAAAACTTAGATTTTTTTATTTTTAAAAGCCGAAAAGCATTACTGGACTTCTTGCTGCTAAGATCTTCTTGTTTTCAGAATACAAAAAAAAAAGGGTATGGCCCATAAGCCAAGTTTCCCTCTGGGATTTGGTTTGTGCAGCAATTAACATTGGTTGTGGTCATAACTGTAGTAAGTTTTATTATCTCATAGATAGAGGAATGGCAGGGCAACTCTGACCCCTGAAGTGCACATCCTGTTCCATGTGGGAACTCCAGGACATTTCTTGTGTCTTGGGTAACCATCTGTGCAGGAAGTGCTGTCAGCTACAGCTGCTCGAGCTTTGGGTATCGGAGCTTGAACAGCGGCCACAGTCACTGCTGCGCGTCTGTGAGGCAGAGAGTTTTGTGGATAGCACTTTTATAGATGTTACTCCACAGCTTAAGCTGTGTGCAGGAAGAGAGGGAATGGGTGACCACCAGGCAGTCAAGAAGAAATAGGCAAGTAATGCAGGAGTCCCCTGAGCGTATCTCACTGTCCAAACAGTATTCAGTTCTAAATACGGACAAAAGGGATGGCTTGTCTGGGGAATGCAGCCAAAGCTAAGCCCACGGCGCCACAGCTGGCTTAGCTGTACAGGCGGGTACAAAAAGACTGGAAGAGCAATAGGAGATTCAATATTTGGGGAACAGACAGGCACTTCTGCTGCCGTAGATGTGAATCCAGGATGGCATGTTGCCTCCCTGGTGCCAGGATCAAGGATGGCACTGAATAGCCGCAGAGCACCCAGCAATCATGGCCCACATCAGTACCAACAACACAGGTATAAAGAGGCTATGTGGTCCTGCAGTCAGAACTGAGGTAGCTAGGTCAGAATTTAGTAAGCGGGACCTCACTCTTGGTACCGAGTGCAACTGAGTGTAGGAAGTGGAGGATAAAGCAGATGAAGGCTTGGCTGGAAACATGGTGCAGGAGGGAGGACTTTATACTCTTGGGACATTGGGGTCAGTTCTGGGAGAGATGGAATCTGTACGGGACAGACAAGTTGCACCTAAACAGAGCTGGGGCCCAATTTCTTTGTGGGGTGATTTGCAAGTGCTATTGGGAAAAGTATTAAACAAACTTGGGTATAGGATGTGATACCAGAGAGGGATACCAAGGTATGAAAAATATTGAGAGAGGCTGATAGTACTAATAGTGGGTTCAGTGTAAGAGCGAAAATAATAAAGTCTAAATTAGAGGATTACCATGCATGTATGTGAATACGTGGACTGTGGTAAATAAAATTGGTGAGTTGTAGATGCAGACAGCCAGGTCTAGGATTATATGATGATTGTCTGTAGACTAATTGAGGAGAAACAGTTTCCAGTGGCAAAGGGTCAGTAACCAGAAAACGCAGGGTTAAAAAAATTGGCCAAAAAAGGGCAACAAGGAAAAATATTTGCCCAACGAGTTATTGAGATCTGGAACACACTGTCTGAAAGGGTGGTGAAAGTAGATTCAATAATAACTTTCAAAAGGAAATTGGAAAAATACTTGAAGGAGCAACATTTGCAGCACTACTGAACAAAGTTCAGGAGAGTGGGATTAATTGGTTAACTCTTTGAAAGAGTCAGCACAAGCACAACTGATCAAATAAGCTCTTTCTGTGCTGTATCATTCTATGATGTTATGTTTTTCTGAAGCTTCTTGCCCGGATATGTGGAAGTTCAACCAATGAAATTTCAATTAGGCCCTGCCCAGGCCTCAATCCTGGTGCAGCAAGTAAATTTCTAACTCACACTTGCTGCTCACCAGCTGAAATTGGCCTGGGGTTAAAATTGAGGCCCTGAAAATATGCTCACCCAGTCAAAAGTGAACTGGTAGTTTTGGAATTTTAGTCTGAATAAGGTGGCAGACTTTATAGGAACAGAGGATCAAGAGAAGAGCAGTCAAGCCCCTTGTACCTGTTCCTGTCATTCAATAAGATCGAGACTTGAATATTGCTGAAAAAGAGAGACATGTTGCTGAAGCTTCTTGCCTTGCACGTGCTCATCAGGACAAACACAAGAATGCCAAATTTCAAACAATCACAACAATTTATACCATAGGAGCAAAGGGTGCTGATTGGTTAGCAAATCGAGGCATCGCTGATGGGACCAGGAAATCCCGGCCTACGTTTTAATGATTTGTTTCACATAATTCACACCCTTAATCTCTTTTGTCCTCCACCATTTAAATAATACTTGCATCGATCCCCTTTTGGTCCAAAATTGATGATCTCACACTTACCTGCATTGAAATCCATCTTCCGAGTCACTTTATCAATTGTCTCTTTGCATTTTTTTTGCTGCTGTGCACACTAATTACCATGCCACCAATCTTTGTATCATCAGCAAACTTGAATAAATGACCCTCTATTGTGTTATCTAAGTCGTTGATGAATAATTGAGCCCCCGGCACAGTATTCCTTGTGGGTCACCATGAGTCATTTCCTCCCAATTTGAGTGGATATCCATTATCCCTGCTTTCTGTCTTCCATCGCCTAACTAATCACTTGACATGGCCAATAATTTGCCTGGAGCTTTAATTTTAAGAACATAAGAAATAGGAGCAGGAGTAGACCATTCGGCCCCTCGAGCATACCCCACCAGTCAATAAGATCACGGCTGATTTGCCCAGGCCTCAGCTCTTCTTTCGTGCCAGCTCCTCATAGCCCTTAACTCCCCGATATTTCAAAAAATCTATCTACCTCCTCTTTAAATACTTTCAGTGATCTAGCCTCCACAACTCTCTGGGGTAGAGAATTCCTGACATTCATTACCCTCTGAGAGAAGAAATTCCTTCTCATCTTGATTTTAAATGAGTGTCCCCTTATTCTGTAACTATGTCCCCTAGTTTGAGAGCCCCCCACTAGTGGAAACATCTTCTCAATATCCACCCAACATCTACCCTGTCAAGCCCCCTCAGAATCTTGTACATTTCAATAAGATCACCCCTCATTCTTCTAAACTCTAATGAATAAAAGCCTAACCTGTTTAGTCTTTCTTGCTAAGTCAGCCTCTTCATTCCAGGAATCAACCTCGTGAATCTCTTTTGAACTGCCTCCAATGCCAGTATATCCTTTCTTAAATACAGGGACTAAAATTGTACCCAGTACTCCAGGTGCAAATTTGGATACATTACACTCTGCCCCCTCCTTCAAATCATTAATATGGATAGTAAATAATTGAGGCCCTGGGTCTCCTTGTGGCACTCCACTAGTTACGTCTTTCCAACCTGGAAAAGACCCATTAATCCTGACTGTCTTTGTGTGTTAACCAATCCTCAATCCATGCTAATACATTACCCCGAATAACATGAGCTCTTATCTTGTGCAATAACCTTTTATGTGGCACCTTATCGAATGCCTTCTAGAAATCCAATTACACTACATCTACTGGTTCCCCTTTATCAACTCTGCTTGTTATATCCTCAAAGAACTTGAGTAAATTTGTTAAACATGATTTTACTTTCACAAAACCATGTTGACCCTGTTTGATTGCATTAAGCTTTTCTAAATGTCCTGCTATTTCTTCCTTAATAATGGACTCTAGCATTTTCCCAATGACAGATGTTAGGCTGACTGGCCTATAGTTTCCTGCTTTTTGTCTCCCTCCCTTCTTGAATAGGGGCTTCACGTTAGCAGTTTTCCAATCTGCTGGAACCCTCCCGGAATCCAGTGTGTTCTGGAATATTTTGACCAATGCCTCCACTATCTCTGCAGCCACTTCCTTTAAAATCCTTGAATGCAGGTCATCAGGTCCTGGCGACTTGTCTGCCTTTAGTCCCATTAGTTTCTTAAATATCTTGTCCCTTGTGATAGAGATTGCTACAATAAGTCTCTTTGAGAGTTATTGAATGCTTTTTGGAAATAAACTAGTAAATCAACCATATAAATGACATCCCATAAGCATTAGCCAGTCTAGTTACTTTAGTTACTTGCTCAAAAGATGGAATTTTATTCACTGGACATGACTCACCCTTTACAAATTCTTGTTGCTCTTCTGTAAATCAAGTTTATCTAAGTGTTCAGTCACTCTGTTAGGAACATAGGAACATGGGACTTAGGAGCAGGAGTAGGCCTTTCAGCCCTTCAGGCCTGCTCCATCATTCAATAAGATCGTGGCTGATCTGGTTAAGGTCTCAGCTCCACTTTCCTGTCTGCACCCCATACCCCCTGACTCCCTTGTCTAACAAAAATCTATCTAACTCAGTCTCACATGAATTTAATGACCCAGCCTCCATTACCTTCTGAGGAAGAGAATTCCACACTCCAATAACTCTCAGAGAGAAAAAAAAATTCTCCTTACCTCTGTCTTAAAAGGGAGTCCTCTTATTCTTAAACTGTGTCCCCTAGTTCTAGTCTCCTCCACAACTGGAAACATCCTCCAGGTATCCACCCTATCAAGTCCCCTCAGGATCTTATTTGTTTCAATATGATGACCTCTCATTCTTCTAAACCCCAATGAGTATAGGACCAACCTGTTCAACCTTTTCTCATAAGATAAGCCCTTAATCCCAGAAGGGAATCGAGTGAACCTTCTCTGTTCTTAATTATAGATTCCAATAGCTTCCCCACAACAGATGTTAAACTAGTAGGTATGTAGTTTCCCTTTCTTATCCGATGAGGATATTTTCAATTATAAGTATGGGCACAGGAAATTATGTGAAAGCAACATTGAACAGGTTGGCCCTGTCAATGCTCGGGCCCCAAGGGAGAGCAGATATTGATCATTGCTGCCACTTTGGGACAGGAACCACGGCCAACAAAGTGCAAGGTACAGGGAGGTGATGGCATAGCGGTACTGTCTCTGATATTGGCATCACACAGGCTAATGCTCTAGGGACCTGGGTTCAAATCCCACCAAAGCAGATGGTGAAATTTGAATTCAGTAAAAATCTGGAATTAAAAGTCTAATGATGACCATGAAACCATTGTCGATTGTTGTAAAAACCCACCTGGTTCACTAACATCCTTTAGGGAAAGAAATCTGCTGTCCTTACTGACTCCAGGGCCCCAGCAATATGGTTGACTCTTAAATGCCCCCTGAACTAGGGCAACTAGTGTTGGGCAGTAAATGCTGGGCCTGGCCAGAGACACCCACATCTCATGAACAAGTATTAAAAAAAAGCCATGGCTAGCTCAGTGCTAGCGGCCTTGCCAATGGGCTGTGCGTCTACATTTCCCCCTCAAGGCTTCAGCACATAATTTAGGTTGATACTCAAGTGAAGTACCGAGGGAGCGCTGCATGGTTGAAGGTGCTGCCTTTCGGATAAAAACAAGGTCTTGTCAGCCTGCTCAGGTGAATATAAATGATCCCATGGCAACATTTCAAAGAAGAGCAGGGAAAATCTCTACAGCGCCCTGGATAGTGTTTATCCCTCAACCAACATGATCAAAAAAGCAATTATCTGCTTGCTGACACACTACTGTCTGTGGGATCTTTCTGTGCAAAAAACTGACTGCCACGGTTCCTACGTGACAACAACAACGACACTTTCGAAAGTAATTTGCTGGCTACAAATCGCTATGGGGCATCCAGCGGTCTTTCTTCGATTGGGGGAGAAACAGAATTGCTACAGTGCAGAAGGAGGCCATTCAGCCCATTGTGTCTGCCCCCGCTCTCTCAGAGCCAGCTGCGTCGCATTTATTACCCGTTGGGAGAAAATAAGTTTGAAGTACAACAAAATCACTACAATTTTCAAAACGCTACCCTGTTCACCACTTAAGGTGAGAAAAAAAGCTGCCAGAAAGCAGCGTGAGAAAACAAATATTGTTGCACAGAGCCTGCAACTACGTCCAGACTCAAAACAGCTGTTCTAATGTATTCCAGTGTCAGATGAATAGAAAGATCCAGCTTAAAGAATGTGGTATGTGTTGCAGAAAAAGTGTTATGTACAAACATAGCACATTGACAGATGTGAACACACTTACTGTGCAAGAGTCCCAAAGTACCGTTTACATAGAATCATTTCAATGGGTGATCATGACTGACATACCAGTTTTGACAATGACTAACGTTTGTCACAAAGTGCAACTAAACATTTCTACGTACGTCATTCCACTTTGACCTTGCTTTCTCCTTTTCAAATTTCTTGTACTCCCTTCTGTCGTAGAGTTCGGTCAGCAGTTTCCAGACCATAAGAATGAGGAGTCCAATCAGAAGCACACCAGCAACTCCTCCAGCAACAATAGCAATGACATTTGGAGGCTCAGGACATTCTGAAATGGAAACATATGGTCAAAGAGGTGAGTCATGTCTTTGGGCAGTCCTTGTGCATGTGTCAATGGAATCTATGATTGGTCACAATTTTATCCCAATGCAATTCCTCCAACAGACGCCTTGCGCCAGCACGTCATGACTACTGGTGAGAAGTGAACATTTTATAACTGCTGTAGCATCCGGCGCTATTTTCATTAATATGTTTTCTATATAGTATTTGGCTGATGTCACCATTGATTTGATGTCTTCCACGTCTGGACATAATGTGTAACATTCACTCCCTTTTACTTTGGTGCCTGCATCCTTGTCCAGGTGAGGAGTAATGATGCTGCACCAAATAAGTTGGCTCTGGCACTGCAAGTCACAGTGCGGTACTCTGCAGCATCCTGACAGACTTTTAATCTGAGAGCCGAAGTCTGAATCTGAGGCTTTTGGGTCAAAACCCTGGAGCTCCCCCCACTAACAGCACAGCAGGTGTACCCACACCGCATGGACTGCAGCGGTTCAAGAAGGCAGCTCACCGCCAAACTAAGACATTCAGATTTAATTCAAAGCTTCCCAAATTGGCACTTCCTGCTTCCATTTCTAAAGGGCAAATAGGGACGGGTAATAAAAGTGCTGGCCTAGCTGGTGACACCCACGCCCCATTAAAGAATAAGAAAAAATAATGCACAGGCATCTACCAATACGGTATTTGCACAGCGTGCCCATAATCTAAGAGTATTTACACCAACGTGAGGGATACGTAATGGCACCATCTCCGTAACAGCAGCTGTTAAATAACTGCAGCAGGGAGAATTCCAAAATCAAAATGGGCTGTGGAGAAAGACTAAGTAAAGATAAAAAGGAACCATGAAGATGAGAAAGACAAGAGCAAATGTTAATCATTTTAGCACCGCACTAACGAATATAGTGCCGATTCTATTTTCAAAGTGATGCGGTTAGAGGTTTGCATGCAATGGTGTAATATTGGGGAAAGCATGGATTTATCCTTGAGTACTCAAACACATTCAAAATGTGTTGTACATTAGTCTTCCACTGCCCGTGAAATTTTTTGCTTGGAATATACCACAAGGTATATTTGAAGAGCTCAATAGGATCAATAAGTTCTGCATAATTTGATAGAAAATAAATTGAATTACTCACTAGGGTTGAACCAGGGACCATCTAGTGTTCCAATCTATTTTTACCATGTCTACCACATAATATATTTATAGAGCTACTGGAGATCAAGGTTAACCATGACCCAATAAAGTCTCAAATGTTGGTATAAAAAAAGATGCAAAACTCTCATCTTGTAATGGTATATTGAGCAGATCTGTATGCGCGTGTCTGTGTGTTTGAGTGTGTGTTTGTGTGTGTGCTGGTGTGTGTGTGTGTGTGTGTGTGTGAGTCTGTGTCTGTGTGTGCACGTGTGTGCGTGTGTGCCTCTGTTGCAGTTTGTCTATACAAGGAAAGACATTGATACAAACCTGCCTTCTTCTTGATCATCACTTCATACTGTGAAACCCCATCTAACTCCTTCATCAAGAAGTTCATCCAGCAGTTCTTGGAGTCTTTCTCTTTACATGCATTCTGGTCATTCAGATCGTCCACGAGCCTGTGTTGTATATTCTTACAGGATTTAGTGCAGTTTTTCTCGAATGGACCACTTGAAAATCCAAGGCACTCAATACAATGTCTGTGTTAAATAAGTAGAGAAATGCTGAGGTCACAAACTGCACTCTAAACACTGTACCACCCATTCCTCCCTTCCAGTCTAAGATGGCTCACTGATTTGTGTCTGCTCGTTACCTCTGAAGTGTTTGAAATACTCAAACCTATCGGTCTTACGGGCTTCATTATATTTGCTCAGCCCAACGCCTTGAAAGGGCAGGAGAAGCCAAAGATGTGGGACCATGAAGTGTGTCATGAATAAACCAAGACGTTCAAATTTAACTCAAAGCCTGCAAAATTGGCATTTTCCTGCCTCAAGTTCCCACACTGTCAACTCCTGTTCTCTCAGTAAGAAATAGTTAATTTTGGGGGAATGGGACTATCCCAACAAGGTGCTAGTGGCTCAATTCCACAGGAACAGCCACTCCGTTTACCACTTCCATAAATGTGTTCATCCAAAATGTTGCTGCCCCTATCCTAACAGGCACGAAGGCCCATTCATCTATCACCCTGTACTTATTTACCTTCATTGGCTCCCAGTCCGGCCTTGCCGCAATTTTAAAATTCTCATCCTTTTTTTCAAGCTCATCCTTGGTCTCGTCCCTTCCCTCGCCCTGTGACCTCCGGCAGCTCTACAACTCTCAAACAGCTCTGTACTTGTCAATTCTGGTCTCTTGTGCAGCCCCGATTTTAATTGTTCCCCCGCTTAGCAGGTCAGCCCATCAACTGTTCAGACCCCAAGCTCTGGAATTCCCTCTCTAAACTTCTTTGTCTCTCCAGCTCTCTCTCCTCCTTTAAGACACTCTTTAAAACCTATCTTTTTGACCAAGCTTTTAGTCACCTGTCTTAATATCCCCTTCGAACCAAAGAACATAAGAAATGGTGGCAGCGGAAGATCATTTGGCCCCTCTGTCTTCTCCACCATTCTATAGGATCACGGCTGATCTGATTGTGGCCTTTATTTCACTTTCCTACCTGCACCACAGCCCCCACCTCCAACCTGCACATAACCCTTTACTCCATTGTAGATCAACTGTCTAACTCAGCCTTGAATATATTCAAAGACCCAGCTCCACTCCCCTTCAGGGTAGAGAATTCCAAAGATTAACAACTCTCTGAGAGAAGAAATTCCTCCTCATTTCCATCTTAAATGGGATATCTCTTATATTGAAACTATGGCTCCTAATTCAAGATTCCCCATGAGGAAAATAACCTCTCAGCGTCTACCCTGTCAAAGCCCCATCAGTATCTTACTTTTCAATAAGATCGCCTCTCATTCTTCTAAACTCCAATGAGTACAGGCCCACCCTACTCAACCTTCCCTCATACGACAGCCCCTTCATCCCAGGAATCAGTCCAGTGAGCCTGCTCTGAACTGCCTCCAATCCAAGTGCATCCTTTCTTAAATAAGGAGACCAAAACTGTACACAGTACTTGAGGTGTGGTCTCACCAATACCATATGCAGTTGTAACAAAACTTCCCTCTATCACATTTGCACTAAAGGTCAACATTCCATTTGACATTCTAATTACTTGCTGGACCTACATGTAGCTTTTTGTGACTTGCGTATGAGGATACCCAGGTCCCTTTGTACCTTAGCATTACATAGTCTCTCTCCATTTAAATGACATTCTGGCTTTCTATTCTTCCCAAATAAGTGGACAACCTCACATTTCCTCACATGATACTAAATATGCCAAATATTTGCCCATATATCCCTTTGCAGGCTCTTTCTATCATCCGCATGACTTGCTTTCTTACCTATCTTTGATTCATCAGCAAATTTGGCTACAATACACTCAGTCCCTTCATCCAAGGCATTAATATAGATTGTAAATAGTTGAGGACCCAGCACTGATCCCTGTGGTTCTCCCCTATTTACAGCTTGCCAACCTGAAAATGACCCATTTATCCCAACTCTGTTTCCTGTTCATTCGCCAATGCTCTATCCATGCTAATATATTATCATACTCCCCCCTCCCCTCAGCTGATGAATCAGAACTCCTCCATGTTGAATAGCACTTGGAGGAAGCATTGAGGGCGGCAAGGATACAGAGTGTATTCTGGGGTGGGGGACTTCAATGTCCATCACCAAGAGTAGCTCGATAGCACCACTACTGACCAAGCTGGCCGAGTCTTAAATGACATAGCTGCTAGACTGGGTCTGTGGCAGGTGGCAAGGGAACCAACAAGAGGGAAAAACATACTTGACCTCATCCTCACCAACCTGCCTGCCGCAGATGCATCTGTTTATGATTGCATCGGTAGAAACGACCACCTCACAGTCCTTGTGGAGACAAAATCCCATCTTCACATTCAGGATAGCCTCCATCATGTTGTGTGGCACTATCACCGTGCTAAATGAGATAGATTTCGAACAGATCTAGCAACTCAAGGCTGAGTAGGGATGGGCAATAAATGCTGGCTTAGCCAGTGGCGCCCACATCCCATGAATGAATTTTTAAAAAAATGACACCTAGCACCCTGAGCTCATATCCTGTATTGTAACTTTTTGTGTGGCTCCCTATTGAGTGCTTTTTGGAAATCCAATACACTCCATCTACAGGTTCCCCTTATCAACCGTGTTTGCTACATCCTCAAAGAGCCCTAATAAATTTGCAAACACAATTTCTCTTTCATAAAACCATGTTGACTCTGCTTGATTATATTATGATTTTTGAAATGTCTTGCTACTACATCCTTCATAATGAATTCCTGCATTTTCCCAATTAAAGTTGCTAGGCTAACTGGCATATAGTTTCCTACTTTCTGTTTCCCTCCTTTCTTGAATGGAGATGTGACATTTGCAGTTTTCCAGTCCACTGGGACCTTTCCAGATTCTAAGGAATTTTGGAAGATTACAACCAATGCATCCACTATCTCTGCAGCCACTTCTTTGAAGACCCTAGGATGCCATCCATTAAGTCCAGGGGACTCATCAGCCCTTAGTTCAACTAGTTTACCTAGTCTTTTTTCTCTAACAATCGTGGTTGTTTTATGGTTCTTCCTCCCTTTTACCCCTTGATTTTGTGCTATTCTTGGGATGCTTTTTGTGTCTTCTACTGTGAAGACAGATTCAAAATATTTGTTCATAGTCTCTGTCATTTTCTGGTCTCTCAGTCTCATCCTCTATGGGACTAACATTTACTTGAACTACTCTCTTCCTTTTTATTTACTTGTAGAAGCTCTTATTGTCTGATTTTATATTTCTTGCTAGTTTACTCTCACTATCTAATTTCTCCCTCTTTATTATATTTTTAGTCATATTTTGCTGATTTCTAAAATTTTCCCAATGTTCTAGCCTACCATTAATCTTCACAGCATTGTACCCCCTTTTCAATTTGACTCCATTCTTAATTTCCTTAGTTTGCCACGGATGGTGGAATCTGCTCAGGTAGTCTTTCTTTCTCAATGGAATATATCTTAATTGAAAGTTATGAAATATCCCCTTAAATGTCTACCACTGTTTCTCTACCATCTTACCTTTTAACCTATTATCCCAATCTACTGTAGCCAACTCTGTCTTCAAACCTTTGTAATAGCCTGAAGACCTCTGTTTTCAAACCTTTGTGATTTATTTAAGTTTAAGGCACTTGTTTCAGATCCAAGTTTCTCATCCTCAAACTGAATGTGAAATTCCATCATGTTATGATCACTCATGCCTATAGGATCCTTTACTGTGTGATAATTAATTAATCCTGTCTCATTACACATTACCAGGTCTAAAAAAGCATGTTCTCTGGTTGGTTCCAGAACATATTGTTTAAAGAAACTGGCCTGAATACTCTTTTTGAACTCATCCTCAAGGTTACCTTTGCCAATTTGATTTGCCCAATCTACAAGATTAAAAATGCCCTCAATTATTGCAGCTCCTTTCTTACAAGCCCCCATTACTTATTGATATATAGTCTGTCCTACAGTGTAGCTACTATTAAGGGACCTATAAACTATCCCCACCAGTGACTTTTCCCCTTGCTTTTTCTTATCTCCACCTAAACTGATTTTACATCATGATCTTGCGAGAAACATGCTCTGGGAGGCTTCCTAGCCAAATAAAACAAACTTAATTTACACAAGAGCTTCCGTGGCTGCTTGAATCCAGCCAGCCCCTCATGCAGCTATCTTTTTCCCAAGAAACCCCTCTCTAGAATTTATTCCCCCTGCAAGCTAGCCACACATTGGTTGAACAAATGTACTGATTTCATCCTTTATGAACAGAGCTACCCTACCTTCTTGTCCTTTCTTCCCATCCTTCCGAAGTATCAAATGCCCTTGAATATTCGGTTCCCATCAAACACCCATGAACATTTAGTTCTGACATGACTCTCGATGAAGTAGTTAGGGAAGTTCTATTGCACGGAAGGTGCTCTTTAATAGCAAATTGTTGTTGCTGTTGAAATCTTCAGGTTTCAGGAAATTTCAACCATCTTTCACACTGTCTTTGACCCAACATCTATACTGATGGCTGGAAACAGTTTTAGGGTTTGCGATATGCTGAATATGGTGCTACAGCCACAATGAACTGATCACAACTGTTCCCTCTTCATTTAGATATGAAATTATGATAACCCATCTATCCAGAGGCATTTTCATTTGGAGTTTGCCAAACAATGTCAGATTCACTCAGCGACTGCACTTCCTGATAGCCAGCAGGTTATCCTGCCTCGATTTAAAAATCGTTTCGGTGTTACGTGTTTGCTTTACAGTAAATATGTTTGCATTGCTCCATATTTTAAAAGAAAGTTAAAATCAGAAATACTCATAAGGGTACCAAGGTAGACTGATCAGCACCTGAACCAGAAGGTTAAGTAAACACTTGCAATAGAGGACACCATCTGAAAGATTAACATTTTCTTTCAAATCTGCAGTGCAATCATAGCTTTTTCGGTTTTATTTTTAGATGTCCAGCATTTTGCAGAAGCAGTGAAATTATATTTAATTTGCTGAGCTCTCCGGATATGGGAGGTAAAGAAAAGTAAATCAGAGCTCCTTGTTCTAAAAATGTAGGTTCCGACCAGAATTAGTCAAAACCTCAAGCAGCAGCAGCCACAGATTCTGTTTTTTTGTTCATCTCCATGTTGGAGGCTCTATCTTTAAGATTATTGGTCTTTGATTCCTGACGGACAACGTCTTAACCGGCAGCTCTCAGCTGGGTACTTACACGTAGATCGGGCATGGAGATGGACAACCCGGGCATTCCTTGCAGTATGGAGGCTGATAACCTGCTAGACATTTACACTCGTTACACGTGCATGTCCCTCTTTTGCTGCAAGTGGTACCGTTCACCCCCTCCGCACATTGCCCTTTGGCATCCGCACACTCGCAGGCCGTTCCACCAAAGCCTTTATCGCACTGACATTTTCCACAATCGCACTTCCCATGACCTGATGGATAACATGAGAGACATAAGTGACACAATCACTGCTATGTCCCTTTACAGCCTCCTTCCCAATTATATTCATTTGCCACAATTGTACCCATGTGAAACATGGTCTAAACCACTTGGTACAAACATCAGCCACAGGGAGCAAACATAATCTACCAGCGAACCAACCGAAAAAACAAAGCTGTGCAAGTACCAGCCTTGTGTTCTCAGCACCCTGCTTTACAGGAGTGAGGCTGCAGAAACATGCTCTGGGAGGCTTCCTAGCCAAATAAAACAAACTTTATTTACACAAGAGCTTCCGTGGTTGCTTGAATCCAGCCAGCCCTCATGCAGCTATCTTTTTCCCAAGAAACCCCTCACTAGAATCTATTCCCCCCGCAAGCTAGCCGCACATTGGTTGAACAAATCACGCGACTCCCCCTACTCAGTTGAACTGATCTTAAAGTGACAGTCATCACAGAGTCCTGGGCACCTGATGCAAGCCAAGATAAATGGCTGAATGGCTTCTACCCTCTGTTACCTCAGACAAATATTGGCCATCTTGAGTCTTGCACCATCACATCTCGGTTGATGCTGCAGGCAAATTTGGAGCTTCCAAACAGTCCCTGCATTTTCTATCAGCCAAACATGGAGAAGCACAAATGTTTAGGCACTGGTAAATGGCACGTACTCTGTCCATCAGTGCAGGGCTGGGGAAGAAAGGGAGCAGGAAGTCTGGTCCACACGCTTGACACCTAGTCACAGACTAGCTCCTTAAAATGGATCGAAACGCTTTGCTACCATTGTAAGATCTTGATACGTCATTGAGTTATGGAGATTCATGTGGCCTTTCCCTCTGGAGCTGAGTGGGAGATATAACACCAAGGTTCCGTGGGCAGGGTTTCTCGCTGAGCAGGCCAAGACGCGCCCGATCCGCTCGAGCGTACAATGACGCGCGATGACATCAGGGCGAGCGTCCCGACCTCATCGCGCACTCGGGCGATAGCTCGGCCGGCGGACACGCACCGGAGTCGGCAGCGTGCCCGCCGACAATTAAGAGGCCTATGAAGGCCACTAGAAAGGGAATTGAATTAAACTTTTCACTGCCACGGGCAGGATGAGGTTTCCAACAGCTCTGAAAAATTAACTTAAAAATGTAAACATTTCACGAGTAACGTGTCCCTGCTCACCCGACAGACTCACATGAGAGGACACTTTTTTTTTTTAACAATTTAAAACTCTTTATTCTTAAATCTTAAACCCCTCCGTCTCCTTCTGTGCCTTCAGGGAGCTGTTCCCTCGCGCACCCCATGTGCGTGCACGCACGCACGCACGCGCGCGCTTCCCCCCCCCCCACCCCCCCCGCCAACCAGCTCGCTCTCCTCTCCCTTCCCCCGCAGGCCTCCATTGGCCCGCCAGCGTGAGATTGCGGTCCGGCCCCAAGCGCGAGCGGCAGTCGGCTCCCCGACAGCTCGCCCGACAAGGGGGGGAAAAAAAAAAAAGCCTGCCCCCATGTGCGGGGGAGGTGCTGGTAAAGAATAAAAACACACGTTAATTAAAAGGGAAACTTTTTTTTTTAAAAAAAAAATGTAACGGACAGGATAATACTCACCAGCGCACAATTTACCCAAGTTTCGCTCACAGTTCTGGTCGTCGCACTCACAGTACTGGCCATAGATTTTCTTATTGGGGTTAGTGTGGCAAATGCAGGCACCGCATACGCAGTCTCCCTGGTTACTGCAGGTCGCTGATGTGTTGTCCTTGCGGCAGGCCGCATCCAGATCTTGGGTGGAGCGCTTACCAGGGTCACACTCGCAAAACTTGCCAATTCGATCCTCGGTGCAACTGGAAAGAGGGACGGGGATTGGGCTCAAGTCCTCCAATGGGGTAAGTGGTTGTTGACACAGTGCAAGCGCCCCTCAAACCCGTTCCTTCTTTACCCGCGTAACAACAGCGACTGGCCTTCGAAGCTCATTCAGCAGCAAAGTACCAGGGGTGCTGAGATTGAAGTTTGGAATGAAAGGTGGCTTTAGTGGTATTGTCACTGGGCTACTAATCCAGAGACCCAGGGGCATGCTCTGGGAGCCCAGGTTCAAATCCCACCACAGCAGATGGTGGAATTTGAATTCAATAAAAACCTGGAATTTAACCATTGTCAATTGTTGTAAAAAATCTATCCCTTTAGAAATGAAAATCTGCTGCCCTCACCTGGTCTGGCCTACATGTGATCCAAATCCACAGCAATGTGGTTGGCTCTTAAATGGCCGACGTAGCCACTCAGTTCCATGAGGGCAATTAGGGATGGGCAATAAATTGCTGACCTAGCCAGCGATGCCCATGTCCTGTGAGTGAATTAAAAAAACAAACAAAATGATGTGGGGAAATACACAGCGGGTGGGGGGGGGGGGGGGGGGGTGGAGGTGGGGGGGGGGGGGGGAGTGCGGGCTGTCCGGGGAGGGATTGTGCAGGCTGTCCCGGTGCCCTTTAAATATGGCGCTCAGACCTTCAACCCCTTGTGGCAACGGAGGGGCTTGTAACTTCCTGCCCACCCCACTGAGAGATTTGCCAAGCTCCTTGGGTATACATATTTAAGGAGCTGACCAGCGCAAGTCAGAGCAATGGTAATGTTACTGCAATCTTCCTCATTGGAATATCAACCCAGATTAACCAAATCGGAGCAAAGGACTTCACCCACCAAATTTTGATCCCGTGTCCACTGAGCCAAGCTGGCACACAACTTTTAGGCGCAAGATAAAAAACCAGGCAAGTCTGGCAACATCAGCAGAGAAGAAAAGAGTTGACGTTTCGAGTCCTCATGACCCTTCGACAGTTCTGTCGAAGGGTCATGAGGACTCGAAACGTCAACTCTTTTCTTCTCTGCTGATGCTGCCAGACCTGCTAAGTTTTTCCAGGTAATTCTGTTTTTGTTTTGGATTTCCAGCATCCGCAGTTTTTTTGTTTTTATATAAAAAACCAGGCAGTGCTTTTGCTTTGGATTGTTAGCATTTGGGAAATGGATGTGTGTAGACATTGGCTGAGGAAAGGATTGGGTTTGATGATCTTCAAGAGCAGAACGAGAGCAATCAAACCATATGATTATTGTCTCGGCTCCATATTAAGGGAGGCCATTTGGGGAAGGCACCAGATAGTTTTATCAACCACACACTGACTTCCAAATCTCAAATGTGTGTTTTTACAGAGCAATCAGAACAATGGCCAAAGCCTGCACAGAAAGGTTTGAAGGGGCCAGGGTGGTGCCTGACCTTGGTATGAACTTTAAGTTTAATTTTGGTTCTGCATTTAAAAGCAGCTGAATGGTCGGAATCTGCTCCAGCAGCAAGACTGGGCGACAACATGAGGAAAGGTGAAATCAAATAGGCAGTGCTGAGTTTAGGTTTTAAAATCTTTGATTAAAAGGAAGAAGACTAAAGACTTGCAATTTTGAAATCCTGAGGAAAAATGTATGAAGGAACAAGTAAGAGGAGTCAGCGCAGCAATTCTTGATTTAAGCACAGTCAGGGTTAGGAGAAGGTCTTGTGGTGTAGTGTGCAGTGTCCTCCACCTCAGGTCTGCAAGCGCTGGGTTCAAATCCCACTCTAGGGGCAGGATTTTCCCATCGGCGTGTGTGAGGTGGGGCCCACTTGCCGACGTTGGGTGGAGCTCCCAATGTCACCACGCCCCATTTAAATTTTCAGGTAGGCGGGGGCTCAGCAAAATCAGCTGTGCGCCCACCGACCTGTCAATGGCCAATTGACAGAGTCATTAAACTAATTAATGGACCTGCCCGTCCAACCTTAAGTCTGAGAGACCTAGCAGGAATTAGAAAAAGCATGAAACCTCGTCCAGGGGCGGGGTGAGGTTTCATGGAGGTTTTTAAAATAATTAATTAAATATTTTTAAAAAATTTTGGATATGTCCCAACTCATGTGGCAGTGGAATTTTTTTTTTCTATTTTTAATATTTTTAACAGAACAGCCGATCTCCCTGAGGCAGCACTTAGCCTCAGGGAAATGAGCGCGCTCTTTCCTGCGCATGCGTGAAAGAGCGCACTCTCAGGTTTTGGGGAATATCCGCCTGCCCGCACAGGGAGCTCATAGCCCTTCCCTGCGGACGTCACGCTGGGCGGGCCTTAATTGGCCCGCCCACATAAAATGGCGGCGCGCCACCGATCAGGGGCACCGATCGGAGGTGCGCCTATGCGCACCCGCACTTCAACTTCGCCCCCGATGGGGTGAAAATCCTGCCCTAGGACTTGACGATCACTGAAGGTGCATTCATAACATGGCCAAGTAGGTTGATCATCGATCTGTTAAACCTGCCTGATGGCAGGCAGTAAGAGTAAGAGAGCTTCCCAGTTAGTCATACTGCAGTACTTTGACAAGCATAATCATGGACCAGTCCAATAGAAGTTCATAACCACCACCTACTCACCCCCCCCCCACTTTTGGAAGGATGTAGGGGAGGAGGCAGATGATGTCGGACAAGTTATTTTGGGTTGAAAAGGAGCTTCAGAAGACCCAATGACCATGGCAATAAAATGGAGGTTGTGAGACAAGCAAGGTTACAAAGAGAGAGAAGTGAGAGAGACCGACAGAGAGCAAGCTTTTTCTCCAGAGTAAGAAAACCCTCCACAGACATGGGAGCAGTGCTTGAGCTTTCAACAACAACGGCGACCTGCATTTATATAGCTCCTTTTAATGCAGTAACATCTTCCAAGGCACTTCATAGGAGCATTGTCAAACAAACTCTGACATTGAGCCATATACTAAAACAGGTGATTGAAAGCTTGCCGTGGGTTTACCCCGACTTCATAGTGGTTGAAAGGAAAGGAGGTGCTCCTCAAGGGAGGTGAAAGCAGGTTTAAGGAATTTTAAAGGCATTATTTTACCTGCAAACACCGCACTTGACTGTACCCTTGTTGTTGCAGTGACTCGACAAATCGGGCTTGTCATCACATTTACAGCCACACCGCATTTGCACTGAAACTTCCAGCTTCTCAGTAAAGCCCAAAGGTCGGATCTCAAAGGACTCTGTTTTGGTCAGGCATTTCTCTGCAGTTACTGTGATCGTGAAACTGATCTGGTTGGGGTTGCGGGGGGGCGGGTGAGAAAAAAACAAATGCCTCTGTCAGGTTTGGTATATTACGTTCTTTCCATGCTTCTTGCTAGCTCCCAGATTCCATGCAATAAATCCTGTCACTGCGTCCCCATGGGGGGCCTCAGTTCAATACTTCCCCTCCAACTCCATCTTGTAGGTGGACTACCTACGTATTCTACCTCACGCGTGAGATGCTGGTTCCTTTTTTGCCCATTTAAGCCTGTTTTCTGTACTGAACATAGGGCGGGTCTTTCTGGCTGGTGGCCAATCTGAGAGATGGCCACCGCTGGGACTGCACCTAGTCTCATGAGTCTAAGTGACAGGAGCTCAGCACAAAGCTAAGTATGTTGGGGGGGGGGGTCTCACAGTGGGGAGAGGGGGAGGGGGCAGCTGTGTGGTGGGAGGGGGTGCGATGGGCGGATGGGGGTCGTGTTGGTAAAGTCAGGGTGGGAAGGACCAATGGGGAGGTGGGGGTGGTGGTGCCCTAATCAGGAAAGAGGCCAGTGATGCCTCTCCGCCCCACTCCTTTGTGACCTGAGGCCCAAGCTGGCTTACTGAGCCCCATCCTTGACCTCCAACTGGCCTCAAAATTATGGCCGGGCAGGAAACAATCCTTAAGTGGATGATAATTGGCCACTTAGGGGCCTCAACTGGGGCAAGAGGGGCTTGGGCCTCACCTTAGGCCTCACCTGCCCCCCCCAATAACATTTCTACAGATCATGGGCAGGCAGGTAGGCAGTGAGAAGTGCCACCCAATGAATTTAACAGGCGCCCCCGCCTGCAATCCTGCTGGGGATTGGGGGGGGGGGGAGGGGGAGCCCATAATATCCTGCCCATAAATTGGAAACGGATGTGACTAATTTGGCTTCTACATCCAGATGTTCTGTTTCTGGAGGTGAAATTAATAAGTGGCTTAAAAAGATCTGAGCATGACCTTGGTGACTTATCCAACACGTGCAGTAGCTAATTCTTCAGCATCAACATTAATGAAGGATATTAGCTGGAGGCTTCTCCAATGGCCTTAAGGATAGAGGCTCCGGCAGGTGCGCTCCAAAAGCCCCACAGAATATGAGCTCCTTGTTGAATTGATGCTCTGTTTTAAACTGCCTCTTTCAATATGGAAATTATTTTGTTGTGAGTGCTGCTCACCGTGCTGCTCAGAAAATGCCCCAAGACTCTCAGTATGAACTCACCTCAGTATTAATCTTCACATTTGAACAGGTTCCTTCCTTATCACTACGAGTATCTCCGTCGCTGCAGTGTGATGTATAAGAGATTTGGACCCCATCTGGCAGGTTTTTGTGCGCTAATATCACCGTAGCAGACAGATTCTGGACAAGAGAAATTAAGCAATAAACTGAAAATAGTCGAATTTGAGTATAGGTGAAAAAAGAGACATGCTGTCAAAGCTTCTCGTCTTGCACTCATCAGGACAATTTTCAAGAATACTAAATTGCAAAGGGAACAACAATATATATATTCACTCACAGGGCCCTGTCCTTTTCAGTCAGAAGGAGCATGTACACATGTTGTACCTTCTTGAGTAAACAAAATAGCGATTCATTCCCCAGGGCAACGCCTTGACCAGTCAGAGTCAACCTGACTGGTTTGAATTTAAACAAAGCTTCGCAGTTAACTGCCCATTATCAGTTAACTGATGCATCCTCTGTGGCAACGCCTCTATCAATCAGAGTCTGCTTGCCCACCAATCAGCACTCTCTTCTCATGCAGTATAAATTGTTGTTCTTTTTACGAGGTGGTGTTCCTGCGAATTGTCCTGATGAACGTACAACGAGAAGCTTCGACAACCTTTGTCTTTTCTCAGCCACGCTAAACTGAGAATATTACAGGGTGACACGATCCAGTCACAAACAGTGTATTGGAAGCAAGAAAAACAAAAACGGGTTGAACTTCTCACTGAATGAACCTACATTATAGGCGTCTTTTATTAGCTGAACCACGTTACTGGAATCCTCCTTCAACTCACCCACCGCAGACTTTGGAATCATTTTGCTCAGCTCCTGGAATGAAACAGGAAGAGACGATTTTTGTTACCTCAATCGTGCTTTATTTATTCGTTCACGGGATGTGGGCGTCACTGGCTGGGCCAGCATTTAATGCCCATCCCTAATTGCCCCTGTTCAGAAGGCATTTAAGGGTCAACCACATTGCTGGTGGATCTGGAGTCACATGTAGGCCAGACCAGGTGAGGGCAGCAGATTTCCTTCTCTAAAGGGGCAGTAGTGACCCAGATGGGTTTGTACGACAATTGGCAATGGTTTCATGGTCATCATCAGATGGTTTCATGGTCATCGTTAGACTTTTAATTCCAGAGTTTTATTGAATTCAAATTTCACCAACTGCTGTGGTGGGATTCAAACCCGGGTCCCCAGGGTCATGGGTGGGTGGGGGGGCATAGGTTGGCATGGAGGATATGAAGGACAATGGGGCTGGATAGAGGAGCACAGGCTGGCATGAGTTGGCATGCATGGGGCATGGGGGGCATGTGGGGTTGAGGGGGTGCAAGGGGTTGAGGGGGCATGAGGTTTTGAGGGGGCATGAGGGGTTGAGGGGGCGTGAGGGGTTGAGGGGGAGTGCGGGGTTGAGGGGGCGTGCGGGGTTGAGGGGGCGTGCGGGGTTGAGGGGGCGTGCGGGGTTGAGGGGGCGTGGGGGGTTGAGGGGGCGTGAGGGGTTGAGGGGGCGTGTGGGGTTGAGGGGGCGTGTGGGGTTGAGGGGGCGTGAGGGGTTGAGGGGGCGTGGGGGGTTGAGGGGGCGTGGGGGGTTGAGGGGGCATGCGGGGTTGAGGGGGCATGGGGGGTTGATGGGGCGTGAGGGGTGGAGGGGGCATGGGGGTTTGAGGGGGCGTGAGGGGTTGAGGGGGCGTGAGGGGTGAGGGGGCGTGAGGGGTTGAGGGCTGTTTTCTTGTTTTTCTGCTTTCCTTACAACTGGGACCGAGTCCCAGGGTGCCGAGCCTGGCCTGTTAACCAACCTGCCCCATCACCCAGCAGCCCCCGTGGCTGCCTCCTCACCTCTGTTCCCAGGCTCAGCTGGTCCGACTCCAGACAGCACTCACCACACCCACCCTCACCCCCACCCCCACCCTCACCCCCACCCCCAGAACAAAGATCCCCCAGCTCGGGGGCACTTTCTCCAAAATCGGGAGCAAAATCTCGACCCTAAAGTTGGAAAGCACAAATTGCGCATAATTAAAAGTGATCATTCCATACGGCTGGGCTGAAATTCTGCAGCTAACTGCCGGGCAGAACTGGTATCATTGTGTGAGTGATCAGCGGACGGTCATTGTTTCATGGAGGGTCGCTTGCCGCGTTGTCACACTTCTGTGAAATGCTGTCAGTTCGTAGATAGTAAGATAGTTCTGCGCATGGTTAGCTGGCTCATCGACCACTTTTCCGGCCACGTTGGCCTTGCTTTGAGAATAGTTATCGGGCACGTTGACATTAATCATAAGCGATTACCTGGTAGATCGGCATTATTTTTGTTGTGACGGCAAAAATGGGCTGAATGTTATTCTCAGCCAACTTCGAAGCCAGTTCAGCGATGGAGGGGTAATCCTGGCAAAGAGACAACAGAAGCAAGGCATCAGGACAAATGGACAGCATATTTCTGCAGCACCCACCCAAGCAACACTGAGGCTGTTATCAGTATAAGATCACGGGCAGAGTTTCATGTCCCACGGGCGGTCACGCCCCCCTGACCTGATCGGGCGTAAAGAAGCGGGTGATGACATTGGGTGAGCATGAGTGTCAGCAGCCCGCCCGCCGACTGTTAGGAAGCCTCTTTAAGGCCATCAAAGTATTTACTGAGAGAGGCTGTTCGCTGCCCGTCCAACCTTACGCTTGGTGGGCAGACGAATTGGCCGGGCAGCCCTTGTGCATTTTTGAGGAAACCTCACCCATGGGCGGAGTCCTACGTGGGGACAATTTTTTTCCAGATTTTCACAATCTCTTGTTTTTGGTTCTTAAATTCTTCAGCTCCTTCAGGCAGCTCTCTGCCTTCGGGGAGCTTTCAGTGCACGCTCCCCGCCCCCCCCCCCCCAAGCGCCTGCGCAGACCTCAGCGCTCGCCCTCCTCCCGCAACCCCCCCCTCCTGCTGCACCCCCACCCCTGTGCTGGCGGCGCTGAGCCTCTCAGCGTGCGTTTCACGCTGGCTGGCCGTGCTCAACTTACTATTCAGGCGTAAAGCCAACTTTGTGGATAATCAGACTTTCGTTGCCATTGAATTCAAGTTGAACATTTCCTTTATGCCTCTATTGACACCTGCTTTAGTCTTTAACACTATTATTACCACTCCTTTCATCTTGTGCCCTTGACATCTTTGTCATTTAATCCGCCTACCCTCCGACCCATCCAGACCTTCTGTTTTGTTCCGCCTGCTTCACCCCTCTTTTCAACAGCATAATACCCATCACATTTCTACCTCGCCTCAGCTCTGGAGAAGCGTTCATACGGACTCGAAACGTTAACTCTGTTTCTCTCCCTACCAGATGTTGCCAGACCTGCTGAGCCTCTTCTGTTTTTATATTTGAAAATTTAAGCTGCCGATTTGAAGACCAGCCGGCAAAGTGGCTGGTGCTGCACCAGCTTCACATGGACTGATTCGCAGCTCGACACTGCACTGTCCATCATTCCAGATGTCTTAACTCAAAGGTGGTCAAGTAATATGCTGCCAAGAGACCTTCCCACTGCTCCCCTCCTGTTCCCCTATCACCCCTGTGCTCTCTGACCTACATTGGCTCCCAGTCTAGCAACGTCCTGATTTTAAAATTTTCATCCTGTTCCTCCCTATCCAATGGACAGAGGTGAGAAATTAAGACAATGCATGCTCAAATAGCCTTAATCCTATCAGTGACCTTCCCTTCTTCATTTGTGGAATTGCCTTTAAAATCAATGAACAGCCTGTTTAAAATGTCTTCCCCACTGACACAGGAGCATGTCCTGAATCGATTTTAAGGCTGCAGCTCCTTTGGGACCAGATGTGGAAAGGCTTTTGCTGTGACCATACGAATATAAGCACTGTCTTCTCTCACTCGAGGCCTCTGATTAGCATCGAGTGCACTTTTGGCCCGCTTTCTCAGGTCCATAGCTCATTCAGCTGCACGAGTCACTGGGGATGTTTCAGTGGTTCTCCAGCATCTGGGATTTTTTTAAAATCAAAAGTGATAGTGTTCATATACTCCATTAACTCCTAATCATAGCCAGACAATCACTTGCTATGATTTCTCTTGTTGCCCCCACACCCCGTCAATGATCTATCCTTGGCCCCCACTCCTATTTCTCATCTCCATGTTGCCCCTCGGTGACATCATCTTAAAAGCAGAGTGTTAGTTTTCACATGTACACTGACAATGCCCAGCCCTACCTCACCACCACCTCTCTCGACCCCTTCACTGTTGCCAAATTATCAGACTGCGTATCTGACATCCAGTACTGGGTAATCAGAAGTTAACTCTAATTAATTATTGGGAAGACTGAAGCCATTGATTTTGGCCCCTGCTCCAAACTCTTCTCCCAAGCAACCGACTCCATCCCTCTCTCTGGGTCCGAGATTAAGCCAGTCTGTTCTTAACATTGGGGTCACATTGGATCCCGAGGTGAGAGTCCAACCTCATATTTGTGACATCGCTAAGACTGCCTATTCCCATCTCTGTAACATCGCACCATTTCACCCCCGTCTCAGCTCATCGGTTGCTGAAACCCTCATCCATGCCTTCATTGCCTCGAGACTTGACCATTCCAACGCACTCCCTCAATCTACCTCCCGCAAACTTGAAGTCATCCAAAACTCAGCTGCCCGTGTCTTAACTCGCAGCAGGTTCTGTTCCCCTCTTACCCCTGTGTTCGCTGACCTGCATTGACTCCCAGTCCAGCAGCGTCTTAAATTCTCATCCTTGTTTTCAAACCCCCTCCATGATCACGCCCCTCCATATCTCCTCAAGCCCCACCGCCCTCCGACATTGCCTTGCTCCTCCAGTTCTGACCTCCTGTGAATCCCGGATTTAATCGCCCCACTGTCGGTGGCCGTGCCTTCAGTTACCTGGGCCCCAAGCTCTGGAATTCCCTCTCTACACCACTGCACCTCACTTTCCCCCTTTAAGATGCTCCTTAAAACCTACCTCTCCGACCAAGCTTATGGTCACCTGACCTAATTCTTCTGATGTGGCTTGGTGTCACACTTTGTTTATAATGCTCCTGTGAAGCACCCTGGGATGTTTCATTATGTAAAAGGCGCTATATAAATACAAGTTGTTGTTACTGTTGACTCCTATTTGGGCAGACATGTTAAGCAGGTGTCATTAAAGATATTGCCCCTTTGTAAAACCCCTTAGTCTACCATTGCATTCTGGTACTCACAAGACTCAGGCACTGGAGGGGATCATTAAAAATTCAAAAGAGCCACATTACCTACAGCAATAAGTACCCAGCAGAGCAAGAGATTTGAGAACAATACTGTTCTTAAACTGGAACTATTGGTTATGCCGCAGTGTGACAGAAGCCACAGTCATTTTTTTTATTCATTCACGGGATGTGGATGTCGCTGGCTGGGTCAGCATTTATTGCCCATCCCTAGTTGCCCTTTGAGAAGGTGGTGGTGAGCTGCCTTCTTGAACCGCTGCAGTCCCTGTGGTGTATAGGTACACCCACAGTGCTGTCAGGGAGGGCGTTCCAGGATTTTGACCCAGCGACAGTAAACGAATGGCCGATATATTTCCAAATCAGGATGGTGAGTGGCTTGTAGGGGAACTTCCAGGTGATGGTGTTCCCATCTATCTGCTGCTCTTGTCCTTCTAGGTGGTAGTGGTCATGGGTTTGGAAGGTGCTGTTGAAGGAGCCTTGGTGAATTCCTGCAGCGCATCTTGTAGATGGTACACACACTGCTGCTAATGTGCATCGGTGGTAGAGGGAGTGAATGTTTGAATCTTGCTCCCCTTGCTCCATTCTCCCCCTACCATCACACAATAGGGATGAGTAAAGTAGCGACAGTGGAAATAGGGCCAAAAGCCAAGGAGCAGCATACTGATGAGCCCTCCCTCTCAAAAGATCCACTTGGCACAAGGCAAGGAGAGACAGATGAACACAAATCCTGCTCTGTCATCAATCTGGCAGGACATTTTCTGGGGGGTGGGGGAGGGGGGGTATTTAAGGTCGCACTCTCCTGTTGAGCTGGCCGATTATGCGCACTCAGACAGCAAATAGGAAAGTTATACTCACATATACAGTGTTATCTTCATAAATGCCATTTTTATTAAGATGGCATTGGCCATCATTGGGGGTCAGAATTGCTCCAAGTTTCCCATCACCAGCAAAATGAAATCCATCATCTGAAGTGTACACAAGAAGACGTGTGACATTACGCCACCCTATCGCCTCCTGTGAGAAACAACATCGCCATTTTTAGGCAGACGCACGGGTAATAGATAAAAACTGTAGCATTTGTTCATGCCTTTCAAAGACTTCTGAGTTTCACTAAATTATTTGCAAATGATTTCCAGAGTCAATATTTCAGGTCAAGTTTTAAATTATGCCGCTGTTCAACTTCTAGTTCAAACCAATTCGGAGACGGGCACCAGGTGGGAGATATTCCCTCTGTTAGTGGATTTCAACAGCAGGCCGGGGTGAAAACATTCCCACTGATGTGCCCACCTTGCCCCCAACTTCCTTCCCTGATTCTCAATGGTGCAACCCAGTGGCTGGGTAATGGTGCATCCAAGTGGCCGGGCGCAAATTAAACCAAGGTGGGAAGTATGGCAAGGCCCATTTTCCACAATTGGATGTCCGGATACCAGAGCTCGCCTGTCAGCTCTGGTATCAAACATTTCACAGCTGCAGAGGGGCCTTGGGGGTTCTTTCGAGGGGAGACTTGTCCAAGCACTGCCAGGGGGCATTATATAAATGCAAGATGTTGTTTTATAATAACGCGCATGTTTGCAAGGAAACAGTAAATAAAAACGTTGATTATTATTAAAGTTGATTCCAGTGTGGTTCATTTTGTGCCTTCAAAGTACAGGATATGAAGGAAAGTTGGAGGAACTGTGTCAAGTGGTAGAGACACTAGTTATGCTGGCAATTTAAAAAAAAAAATGTATTCTTTCACGGGATGTGGGTGTCACTGGCTGGGCCAGCATTTATTGCCCATCCCTAGTTGCCCTTGAGAAGGTGGTGGTGAGCTGCCTTCTTGAACCGCTGCAGTCCATGTGGTGTAGGTACACCCACAGTGCTGTTAGGGAGGGAGTTCCAGGATTTTGACCCAGCGACAGTGATGGAACGATGATATATTTCCAAGTCAGGATAGTGGGTGACTTGGAGGGGAACTTCCAGGCGGTGGTGTTCCCATGTATCTGCTGCCCTTGTCCTTCTCAGTGGTAGAGGTCTCAGGTTTAGAAGGTGCTATCAAGATGCTGTTGAAAGGCAGGTGCAAGCATCCTGGGAAGCTGACTGGGGAGATTGATGAATGAAGGGAACCTTGGTTCTCTGCACTACGCAGCCACCAATGTGAGAAGTGTAAGGTAAGCTTGTCTCTAAAATAAGCCTGTCAAATACTGCCTCACCCCACAAACTGCTGCCTGCATCATGGCATCCAGGCCTGCCTCTGGAGGATCCAGGTTCCCGGAAATAGACTGCTTGCCGACTTCTTGAGTGAATGTATCTGCTTGATCTGTAAGCTTGAGGATATGCCGAAAATCAAAAGGAGGCTGACAGGCCTCAGTTTTATCGGGACATGGGTTTTTCATCTTCTCCGGGTGCGTATTAACAAATGGCAGCACCGTCTTGTCCACAAAGGAACCAAATCCTGCAAGCAACAAAATAAAAACAACAGTGATTATTTGAGTGAGTTACTATTCATATTGAGCCTGGATTGTGATTGTTAATTGATGACCCCAACCATGAGACCCATGAGTGTGAGCGATGAGGGGCAGTCACCCCAGACTTGCCCTCCTTAATCCAGGAATGCTGAAACCAGCAATATCGAATCTTACAGCACAGAAACAGGCCCATTCGGCTTGGCTGGTCAATCCTCCTCCCATCCTGCTTCACCTAATCCTATCAATATATCCTTTTATCCCTTTCATCCTCATGATGTTGCAGAAGGAATAAGAGCATTGGCCATTCAGCCCCTCAAACCTCAATAAGATCATGGCTGATTTGAACTCCACTTTCCTGTCTGCTGTCCCCTTCCCCCCATAACCCTTGACTCCTTTGTCAATCAAAAATCTGTCGAACTCAGCCTTGACAATATGCAGTGACCCAGCATCCAATGCTGTCCGAGGAAGAGAATTCCAAAGACTCTGGAAGAATAAAAAGAGTATCCGAGTGTGGTTTTCCCTTTCATATCCTATTTTACCACTGTAGTTTTTTTGGCTGGTGAATTGCTGGAAGATTGCTTTTGAGGGGGGAAAAGCTCAACCTTCACTTGGCGACTGGATTGAAACATTTAAGAACCTGAGGGGTCTTGACAGGGTGGATGTGGGGAGGATATTTCCTCTTGGGGGAGAATCTAGAACTAGGGGTCACTGTTTCAAAACAAGAGGTCACCCTTTTAAGACAGAGATGAGGAGAAATTTTGGGTCGTGAATCTTTGGAACTCCCCTCCTCAAAAGGCGGAGGAAGGAGCACCTTTAAATATTTTTTAAGGCAGAGCTAGATAGATTCTTGGTAAGCAAGGGGGTGAAAGGTTATTGGGTGTAGGCGGGAGGTTACAATCAGATCAGCCATGGTCTTATTGAATGGCGGAGCAGGCTCGAGGGGCCGAGAGGCCTACTCCTGCTCCTAATTCGTATGTTCACATTATTTCCTGACCAGAAGATTGGGGCCATAAATGGACATGCACTATATCCATGACATGAGCTTGCACATTGTATGCTGTTCATTCCACACCGATGACACAGATGCCATACGTGTTCATCCATGGAACCAGTTTTCAGCAGGAAAGAGAAACAAAGGCTTTTTGGTTTGGGTTTTTTTTTTGAAGGGGACCCTCCTCTCCTGAGGGACTATATTTTCTGTATTCCAATCAGCATTGGCCCTTCAGTTCTCACTCGGTTAAGTGATGAGAATGGCAGGGCACCGACAGTTATCACACTGCAGGACTCTCAAAGACAAATACCATCAAAGACCAACTCAGGTCACAAGACGAATCAATGGGCAGAATTTTCTGCCTGTTGGGTGGGAGGTCCTGACCCAACTCTGGCGGGCGGGGAGCCAATCCCCACCGGAGAAGCAGGCCCCGCCACCATTTTACATTGGCCCGCCCAGCGTGATGTCCGGTGGGAAGCGCTTTGCACTTTCTGTGTGGGCGGGGAGGGGGGATTTCCCAAAAGCAAGAGTATGCTCTTTCACACCTGCACACAATAGAGCGCATATCTCCCTGAGGCTAAGTGCAGCCTCAGGGAGATCGCTGACTGTTCTAAAAACATTAAAACTAGAAAAAGAAAATCCTTAACATGTCCTCCTCATGTGACAATGTCACGTGAAATGGGGTATGTTCATAAATTACATTAAAACTTTATTAAACTTTTTAAGTCCCCACATGAAACCTCATCCCGCCAGTGAATGAGGTTTCACGTTTTCTCTATTGTCCGCTGGGGCTCCTGGCCGACCCACCAACCTTAAGGTTGGACGGGCAGGTCCTTTAATTGTTTTAATGATCCTGTTAATGGCCTCAATTGGCCATTGACAGGTCGGCGGGTGCACAGCTGATTTTGCTGCGCCCCCACCTTCCTGAAAATTCAAATAGGGCGCGGTGATGTTGGGGGTTCCGCCTGATGTCATCCCACCTCACTTTATGCATCAGTGAGCAGGCCCCTCCCCCTGCTCGCCGACAGCAAAATTCAGCCCAATGTTTACTAAAGGCAGTGTGGCAACTATTTCCTGTGCTTAACAGATAAATTCTTATAATCCGTCTGCCCAGTCATGGTAATGAACTGAGAGGACAAACAATAAACACGTGGGCACTTCAGTTGAGGGCCTGATCATCAAAATTATGCCTGTGTAAATCATTGAATCATACAATGGTTACTGCACATAAGGAGGCCATTCGGTCCATTGTGTCCATGCCAGCCTCTCTGCAAGACCAACTCACCTAGTCACACCCCCCTTTTCCTTCTCTACAGATAACTATCCAATTCTCTTTTGAAGACCTCCATTGAACCTACCTCCACCACACTCTCAGGCAGTGCGTTCCAGATACCCAGCCAGTCACTGTGTGAAAAAGTGTTTCCTCATGTCACCGTTCGCTCTTTCACCAACCATCTTAAATCTGCGTTCTCTGGTTCCCAATCCTTCTGCCAGCAGGAACAGTTTCTCCTTATCTACTCGACCCAGTCCCCTCATGATTTTGAACACCTCTATCAAATCTCCTCTCAGCCTTCTCTTCTCCAAGGAGAACAATCCCAACTTCTCCAATCTATCCACGTGACTGAAGTTCCTCTTCCCTGAAACCATTCTCGTGAATCTTTTCTGAACTCTCTCCAATGCTTTTACATCCTCCCTAAAGTGTGGTGACCAGAACAGGACAAAATACTCCAGTTGAGGCCCAACGAGTGTTTTATACGGGGTTTATATAAGATTTGAAAGAGCTGTTCAAAATCATGAGGGGACTGGGTCAAGTAGATAGGGAGAAACTGTTCCTGTTGGCAGAAGGATCGGGAACCAGAGAACGCAGATTTAAGATGGTTGGTGAAAGAGCGAATGGTGACATGAGGAAACACTTTTTCACACAGTGACTGGCTGGGTATCTGGAACGCACTGCCTGAGAGTGTGGTTGAGGTAGGTTCAATGGAGATCTTCAAAAGAGAATTGGATGGTTATCTGTAGGTAAAAGAAACGGGGGCGTGACTAGGTGAGTTGCTCTTGCAGAGAGGCTGGCATGGACACAGTGGACTGAATGGCCTCCTTCTGTGCTGTACCAATTCTATGATTCAATGATTTACACAGGCATAATTTTGATGATCAGACCCTCAATTAAATTACTCCATGTCCCTATTGATAAAGCCTAGGATACTATATGCTTGATTAACCACTGTCTCAACTTGTCCTGCCACCTTCAATGACTTGTGTACATAGACCCCCAGGTCCCCCTGCACCTACACTCCCCTTAGAATTGTACTATTAAATAATGGTAAATTGTCATTTAACTTGACTCTAGTGTCTAGGTCCCTTGGTTGTTTCCTTGAGTATGGAGCAATATGGCAAGTAAAGTATCTTTATTCAGAAGTTTTGGGTCCATTTTCCTTTTTATCCTTTCATGGAATGTGGGTATATCTGGCTGGGCCAGCATTTATTGCCCATCCCTAATTGCCCTTGAGAAGGTGGTGGTGAGCTGCCTTCTTGAACCGCTGCAGTCCATGTGGTGTAGGTACACCCACAGTGCTGTTAGGGAGGGAGTTCCAGGATTTTGACCCAGCGACAGTGAAGGAATGGCGATATATTTCCAAGTCAGGATGGTGAGTGGCTTGGAGGGGAACTTCCAGGTGGTGGTGTTCCCATCTATCTGTTGTCCTTGTCCTTCTAGATGGGAGAGGTTGCGGGTTTGGAAGGTGTTGTCAAAGGAGCCTTGGTGAGTTGCTGCAGTGCATCTTGTAGATGGTACACACTGCTACTACTGTGCGTCGGTGGTGGATAGGGTGAATGTTTAAGGTGTTGGATGGGGTGCCAGTCAAGTGGGCTGCTTTGTCCTGGATGGTGTTGAGCTTCTTGAGCGTTGTGGGAGCTGCACTCATCCAGGCATGTGGAGAGTATTTTATCTCACTCCTAACTTGTGTCTTGTAGATGGTGGACAGGCTTTGGAGATTCAGGAGGTGAGTTACTCACTGCAGGATTCTGCCTCTGACCTGCTCTTGTAGCCACAGTATATATACGGTTGGGTCAGTTCAATTTCTGGTCAATGGTATCGTCCAGGATGTTGAGCGCAATGGTAATGCCATTGAATGATAAGGGGAGATGGTGACAATCATTGCCTGGTACCTTTTTAGCACAAATGTTACTTGCCACTTGTCAGACCAAGCCTGGATATTGTCCAGGTCTTGCTGCATTTGGTTATGGACTGCTTCAGTATCTGAGGAGTCACAGATGGTGCTAAATATTGTGCAATCATCAGCGAACATCCCCATTTCTGATCTCATGATAGAAGGAAGGTCATTGATGAAGCAGCTGAAGACGGTTGGGCCGAGGACACTACCCTGAGGGAATCCTGCAGTGATGCCCTGGACTAGCTCCTTTCTTAATACTAAAAATAAAACCTGAGGAAAGCACAGCTTTTTTAAACTGAGTATAAAAATGAATGACATTGAAGATCTTAATGGACCTTTCTTTAAACCCCTTTTAAAATTGCAGCTCTCAACCAGCACCATTTGCTGTTAAAAAATGATGGCATCACACTCTTCCATGAGGTAACAAAACACAACAATTCACTCTACCAGGGGTCTGACCTGACCACTCCCAGGCCAAGGAACAATACCCACATTTTCAAGTTATGTGGCCACAAGTCTTTTTAATCCACAACAAGCAATGGCGGAAATGGTGGGCTCACCAATTTTGATTGACTTTGTGACACTCCTCAGTGCTTGAAGGAGCTGCCCCCCTAGCTTCTTCACATTCTCCAGATCATCTTTCATGGAGTAGGACAGGTCCATGAGGTAGTACAGGTCGACAGGGTAACCCTCTGCACGCTTAAACTTCACCTCAATATTCTGTGGACTGCCTGAAACACAAGGCAATATATTTGTGAAGGAATTGGACACATAAAAAAAAACTGCAGCTTACCAATTCAATTCTCACCTTTTCTCTTCACTCCATCTATCAAGTCGTGCCTCTATTGTCATAGTCTGAAAATTACTCCATGTCCCTATTGATAAAGCCTAGGATACTATATGCTTGATTAACCACTGTCTCAACTTGTCCTGCCACCTTCAATGACTTGTGTACATAGACCCCCAGGTCCCCCTGCACCTACACTCCCCTTAGAATTGTACTATTAAATAATGGTAAATTGTCATTTAACTTGACTCTATTATCTAGGTCCCTTGGTTGTTTAATGTCATAGTCCAAAATGAGATTTTTTTAAACTAGTGTGTTATTTGTTTTACTGGTCTTGATTATCTGACTTCTTCCCCTAAGGGTTTGACCAACTGCCTATCTCCAAAAATATCTTCCCCACAGGTTGTTGGCAGCCTTCTGATCTGCGAGATGATGGCTTGCGCCACAGTGGTCAACTCCATGTCCAGCATCGCCTACAGTGGCCCAGGAGCCCCACTCTGGCAAGGCCGTCTCTGTCGCATTTGCTGCAGAGGGAGACAGTGGGCTGAGAAGGTGCATGATTCACCGGCCTCAGTTTTCTCTGGGCCTCACTGCTCGGCCAACTGAATCCTTCGTTTCTGCTTGCCTCATCCAATGCCTTTCCAGACAGTCAGCCACCCAGAGGTCACGGCTGTCTCCCAGTCGTCTGACCGAGGGGAACCAGGCTTGAGAAATAAGCGTGTGACACACACTCAGTGCACACATGATGAATGCAACATGGACATTCTAGTGGCGCAAGAGGGTGTACATTGTGCCAGGAAAGGCTATTCTGATCAAATCACGTATCCAGGATGAATAGCTAGATGTCTTAATCAGGCTCACCACAAGTATATGCATTAATAGTGGCTAATCTAATTAGTGTTCATTTAACAAATTTGCAGACAGTGAGTAAACTGAATTTCCTGTGAACACCCAGCTAAGCGGTTTGAAGCAGACAAGTGGCAGCCAAAGGGATCACAACCAAGCAAGTGTAATGAGGAACAGTAAACGCAATTCAATGCGGAAAAGTGTGAAGTAGGGCAGGCTGGTACAAGAATATGTCAACATAATGGAATGCATATATTACATTTAGTGAGCCTCTCCTTTGCCCATCAACTCACATGCTGCACAGTTCAGCCTTACCTAATTCCCTATTCTGCTTACTCAGCAACATAGCACACTGTCATGAAATTTCTAATCAGAAAGGTACTTAACACTGTGGAAGGGAATGCATTTTGAGCAATTAAAACTTTGCTCACTTTTTACAAACCGTACAAAAGAGCAAGGACCACAGACCAGCCAACACTGGCCTTTTGATAGTTCCTCGTTTTATTCAGATTGCTTGAAGGATACTGACTTGCTGTAATTTTACTGAGAATGTGCAGTGGTTTTAATTACATGTATGTATCTGATAAATATAAGCATTTAGAACTTGTTGATATCTGTTAAGGCTTTTATTGTTTATCCTTTCCTGGGATGTGGGCATCTCTGGCAAAAGCCAGCATTTGTTGCCCATCCCTAACTGGACTAGCTCAGATGGACTGGATGACCCTCTCGTGACTTGCTCAGCCATTTCCAGGGGGGCAGGTAAGAGTCAACCACATTACTGTGAGCCTGGAGTCACATGTAGGCTAGATCAGGTAAGGATAGCAGATTTCCTTCTTGGAAAACAGTGATGGGTTTTTATAACAGTTGTCACTATTGCTGAGATTAATGTTCAGCTCCTGATTATATTAATTGAATTTAAATTCCACTAGCTGCCATGGTGGGATTTGAACCCATGCCCCCAGATCATTAGCCTGGCCTGTGGTTTACTAGTCCAGTGACATTACTACTACACCACCACCTCCCCATATAATGTACCACGTATCTTGAGTATTTACCTCGTCGAAGAAAAAGTTTAACCTTCTGCGGTTTTATCTGTATCACGTTATCTCCAGAATGGACGAGTGGCTTGTCCACTTGTAGCTCCATGTCATTCTGTGGGTTAATTATGTCCGCACGTTGGCAACCTCTACTCTTAAGGGTCTCCACAGAGTCACAGCGTGCAGAATTTGGCTCTCCAGCCTTGGTGAAATTCTGTACAGGAATAAAACCAGATCATGCAGAAAACAACAACAGCGCACAACATTCAGCAATATTTTCTGCCTGGACTCGAGGGCCGAGAGGCAGTACATTTGCGTGAGGGAGTGTGTGAAGTGGGTATGCTGGATTGAAGGATGGACTGGAAAGCCAAGTCAGTCGGATTTTTAGCACGGCTCTTAACCTTGTCTATTTTTAAAAGGTGGAATTCAATTCCATGCTTGATGTGGAAGAAGAGCATTTGTCTGTAGAACCAGCTGATTTGACCATCTTGCACACTCCTACAACTTTTTTCGGAGGTGGCTACATCCCATAAGAAACATAAGAACAGATAAAATAGGAGCAGGAGTAGGCCATTCGGCCCCTCGAGCCTGCTACACCTTTCAGTAAGATCTTGGCTGATCTTCTTGCGTTTCGAATTGCATATTCCCATCTACCCTCCATAACCTTTGATTCCCTTGCCTAACAAGAATCTATCTACCTCTTCCTTAACATATTCAATGACCCAGCCTCCACCGCCCTTCTGAGGCAGAGAGTTCCAAAGATGCACAACCCTCTGAGAGAAAATTTCTCCTCATCTCTGATCTAAAAGAGCAATCCCTCATTTTAAAACAGTGCCCCTCGTTCTGGACTCATCCACCAGAAGTAACATCCTTTCTACCTTGTCAAGACCACTCAGGATCTTATATACTTCAATCAAGTCACCCCTCACTCTTCCAAACTCCAGTGGAAACAAGCCTGTCTGTCCAACCTTTCTTCATAAGACAACCCAAGCATTCCAGGTATCAATCTAGTAAACCTCCTCTGAACTGCCTCCAATGCACTTACATCCTTCCTTAAATAAGGAGACCAAAACTGCACATAGTATTAGAGATGTGGTCTCACCAATGCCCTGTATAACTGAAGCATAACATCCTTCCTTTTATGTTCAATTCCCCTCATAATGAAGGATAGCATTCCATTAACCTTCATAATTACTTGCTGTACCTGCATACTACCTTTTTTTGACTCATACACCAGAACACCCACTTCGGAATTCTGCAGTCGTTCTCTGTTTAAGTCATACTCTGCTTTTTTATTCTACCTGCCAAAGTGAACAAATTCACATTTTCCCACATTAAACTCCATTTGCCAGATTTTTGCCCACTGACTCAACCTGTCTATATCCATCTGCAACCTCCTCATGTCCTCTTCACAACATACTTTCCTACCTAATTTTGTGTCACCTGAAAATTTAGCTACCATGTCTTCACTCCCCTCATCTAAGTCATTGATGTAATTCGTAAAAAGTTGAGACCCCAGTACAGACCCGTGCGGGACTCCACACGTCACACCCTGACAATCGGAAAAAGACCCATTTATGATACTCTCTTGTTTTCTGCCAGCCAACCGATCTTCTATCCGTGCTAATATGTTACCCACTACACGATGAGCTTTTGTTTTCCATAACAATCCCAACAATAAACAGAATAGAGAAGCATGATAGTCAATTTGATAAAGCTGTACACATGTTTACCTGCTCATTATTGCTTTTCATTCAAAAAATAATCTGAACTGCTTTTGATTTTCATTTTTACTTCAAACCAATGACCTCACACTGCACCAGGACAAACAGTCCAACTCCACATTAGCTAATTCCCGGGTTTCTTCTCAAGAGATCTCTTCCTTCTGGGGGAGGTGGGGGGGGTGTGTTGAGGGGCTTGCCAAATATTCCCCATGCAAGCATTAATGAGAAGGAATCTACAATTAATTGATCAAAGCTTCCCTCAGTGGGAACTATGCCTGTAAAGCTAGCCTGTGGTGGCTGAATTGAAGAAAAACAGACTGAGGCATCCACACAGAATTGTTACGGTGTGGAAGGAGGCCATTCAGCCCATTGTGCCTGCACCGGCTCTCTGAGCATTTTAACTTAGTGCCAATCTCCTGCCTTAGCCCCATAACCCTGCACATTGTTTCTATTTAAATAATCATCCAGTGCCCTCTTGAGGGCCTCGATTGAACCTGCCTCCACTACACTTCCAGGCAGTGCATTCCAAACCCTAACCACTCGCTGTGTGAAGAAGTTATTTCTCACCTCACATTTGCTTCTTTTGCAAAACACTTTAAAACTGTGTCCTCTGGTTTTTGATTAGTTTTTGAGCAGGAACAGTTTCTCCCTATCTACTCTGTCCAGACCCCTCATTATTTTGAAAACTTCTATCAAGTTTCCTCTTAACCTTCTCCTCTCCAAGGAAAACAGTCTCAACTTCTTCAATCTTTCCTCATAACTGAAGTGTCTCATCCCTGGAACTATTCTCGTAAACCTCTTCTGCGTTCTCTCCAATGTGTTCACATCCTTCCTATAGTGTGGCGCCCAGAACTGTACACAATACTCCAGTTGAGGTCTAACCAATGTCTTATATAAGTTCATCATAATCTTCTCGTACTCTATGAATCCTAGAATACTGTATAGTCTAGTAACAGCTCTCTCTACCTGTGCTGCCACCTTTCATGAGTTATGTACATATACAACTTGGTCTCTCTGCTCCTATACACCCTCTAGAATATTATCCATTATTTTATACCATCTCTCCATATTCTTTGTACCAAAGTGTATCACCTCACACTTCTCCGCATCGAACTTCATCTGCCACCTATCTGCCCACTCCACCAATGTGTCGGTGTCCTTCTGAAGTTCTACACTGTCCTCCTCACAGTTTACAATTCTCCCAAGTTTTGTGTTGTCCGCAAACTTTGAAATTGTCCCTTGCACACCAAGGTCTAGATCATTTATATATATCGGGAAAAGCAAGGGTCCTAATACTGACCCCTGGGGAGCTCCACTACAAGCCTCTTACAGACGAAAAATACCCATTAACCATTACTCTCTGTTTCCTATCCTCAGCCAATTTTGTATCTATGTTGCTCCTGTCCCTTTTATTCCATGACCTATAACTTTCCTCACAAGTCTGTTGTGTGGTACTGTATCAAACACCTTTTGGAAGTCCGTATACACCACATCAACGCCCCTGCCCTCATCAACCATCTCTGATATCTCTTCAAAAAACTCCAGCAAATTAGCTAGACACGATTTTCCTTTAACAAATCCACGCTGACTCTCTCGAATCAATCCATATTTTTCCATGCGGCTATTAATTCTATCCTGAATAATTGTTTCTAGAAGTTTCCCCACCACCGAAGTTAAACTGACTGCTCTGTAATTGCAGGGCAGATCTTTACAGCCTTTTTTGAACAAGGGCGTAATGTTTGCAATTCTCCAGTCCTCCTGCACCTCCCCCGAATCCAGGGAATATTGAAAGATTATTGCCAGTCCCCCTACAATTTCCACTCTCACTTCCTTCAATATTCTTGGATGCATCTCATCCGGTCCTGATGCCTTACCAACTTTAAGTACCAACAGTTTGTCCAATACCACCTCCTTATCAATTTTAAACCCTTTTAATGACTGAGTTTCCTCCTCTGTCAACATGGCCTGGGCAGCATCTACCTTGCAGGTAAAGGCAAGGTATTAATTTAACACCTCAGCCATGCCTCTTGTCTCTTTGTAAATCCCCTTTTTGGTCCCTAATCAGCCCTGCTCCTCCTTTTGCCACCCTTTTACTATTGATGTGTTTATAGAATACTTTGGGATTTCCTTTTATGTTAGCTGCCAGTCTTTATTTCATAATCCCTCTTTGCTTCTCGTATTTGCTTTTTCACATCTCTTCTGAACCTTCTGTATTTAGCTTGGTTCTCAATTGTATTTGCTACCTGACAGCTGTCGTAAACACACTTTTTCTTCTTTAACTTAATTTTTATCTCCTTTGTCATCCAGAGAGCTCAGGATTTGTTTGTCTTACCCTTCCCTTTTGCGGGAACATACCTTGACTGAGCCCAAACCAATTCTTTTTTGATGGTAGCCCATTATTCAGCTACTGTCTTTCCCACCAACCTTTGGTTCCAGCCCAGCTCTGTTCTTGCCCCATTGAAGTCCACTCTCTGCCAATTGATTATTCTTACTCTGGATTGACCAATGTCATTTTCCATAGTCATCCTAAACCTTATGATACAATGACCACTGTCCCCTAAATGTTCCCCCACTGTCACTTGATCTATTTGGCCCACCTCATTCCCAAGAACCAGGTCTATCAGTGCCTCCTTTCTTGTTGGACTGGACACATACTGCTGTAGGAAATTCTCCTGAACGCAATCTGGGAACACTTGTCCCTCACTGCCCCTTACACTACCACTATCCCAGTCCATATATGGGTAATTAAAGTTCCCCCATTATAACTACTCTATGATGTTTACACCTCTGTAATTTCTTTGCAGATTTGTTCCTCTAAAGCATTCCCTCTAGCTGGTGATCTATATATTACACTGAGCAATGTAATTGCATCCTTCTTATTCCTTAGCTCTAGCCAAATTGATTCTATCCTTGAATCCTCTGACACATCCTCTTTTTCCAGTATTGCAATACTCTCCTTAACCAAAAATGTCACCCTTCTCCTTTTTCCCTTTCCTATCTTTTCTGAACACCTTGTAACCAGGAATATTTAACACCCAGATCTGCCCTTCCTTAAGCCAGGTCTCCATTATCGCCACAATATCATAATCCCGCAAGGCAGTCTGTGCCTGTACCTCCCCAATTTTATTAACTACACTCCGTGCATTCACATACATGCAGTGTAACGCTGATTTAAGCTTCATTACTTGCTCTCTTACTCCGTCTCCATCTATTAACTTACTATTCTCTATTTTAGTGCTATCTGCATCTCCCAGCATTTCGTTCACCCTGGTGTTACTTTCTAATATTCTCGCCTGGTTTCCACACCCCTGCTGAGTTAGTTTAAACCCTCCCCAACAGCATTAGCAAAACGACCCACAAGGGTCTCCGCCCAGCTCTGTTCAGATGCAACCTGTCCAGCTTGTGCAGGTGCCACCTTCCCCAGAGCCAGTCCCAGTGTCCCATGAATCTAAAGCCCTCCCTCCTGTGCCATCTTTCCAGCCACACATTCATCTGTCTTATCTTCTTATTTCTGTACTCACTTGCATGTGGCACCGGGAGTAATCCAGAGATTACTGCTTTAGAGGTCCTGCTTGCTAATTTTCTACCTAGCTCCCTAAATTCCAATTGCAGGACCACATTCCCCCTTCCTACCTATGTCGATAGTACCAATGTGGACCATGACCTCTGGCTGTTCGCCCTCTCCCACAAGAATGATGGGTCAATGATGGATCATCAAGGTGGTGGAATCGAGAACTCTGGGAACCCAGATATGAAGTTTTATTCGTCCAGAATTGACCCTCCAAACCCACGACCACTACTATCTAGCAGACACATGGGAACACCACCACCTGGCAGTTCCCCTCCAAGTCACTCACCATCCTGACTTGGAAATATATTCACTGTCGCTGAGTAAAAACCCTGGAACTCCCCCCCACCTAAAAGCACTGTGGGTGTACCTACACCACAGGGGCTGCAGCATTTCAAGAAGGCAGCTCACCACCACCTTCTCAAAGGGCAATTAGGGATGGGCAATAAATGCTGGCCCAGCCAGCAATGCCCACATCCCGTGAATGGATTGAAAAAAAATAGCTGCATGGGCAGCTGCTTGGCTACTAAGTCCTCATCAAATGAAATATGTGCTGCAGGTAAGGAGAATAAGAAGCCTTCACATTTATTTGGCCAGATTCAGCAGAATCAAAGTATCTTGATTGTTTTTTTAAAAAATAACTTAAAATTTCCCAAAGGCCCGGGTTTTGCAGTCAGCAATGAACAAACAACACTAGATTTTGCTTGGGGCTCTTGCGCTGGGACCTGCCATGATTTGGAAGCCATTTCAGTAGAACTCCCTCTACAGTCCCTCTACAGGGGATCTAGAACCAGTGTGAAGCAGGCAAGCTACCACCTATCTCCTTAACCAGTCAGATTTTGTTTTAACTGAGGTGCAGAGTGTGAACCAGGAAGTAACAGTTAGAAAAGTGAATTCAACATAAAATCACGTACAGAAATGAAATAAAGAGAGGGAAAGAAAGGTGGGGTTCAGAGAGAGTGAGATCAAAGAGGGAGAAAGAAAAAAAGCAAAACATACTTTTTAGATCTCTAACAATAATTAAAATCTGAAGGAATGAGGCTCCACGATTGCAAAAGTTAATTTTCAATGCCAGAGGGGCTGTTCCATGATAAAGGACTCCACCATAGGAATTGGTCTCCTTGGAATGCCAATTCCACTGCTTTATGGACTTGGCGTGCCAAAGTTATTGACATTTCAGCCTAAGCTCCAAGGACAGCTCTGAGGCCTCATTACACACTTCTGAAACTTAGGGCTCTTGATATTTTCAACTCCCATAACAATCTCAAAAGTTAGTCATTTGAAATGCTCACCAGCCAAAGATAACTATTAAAAACATACACTGCCTCTCGCCTAATTGAACAGCACACTGCTAAATAATTTGCATACTTAGGAATTACTTAAGACCAACAAATATATATATAGTTTGTCCTACCCCCCATCACAGACTATTCTACTTTCAATTAGTGATCAATATTATCTTTCACCAGTCCATCACCAATATAATCTCCACCAATGTTTAAAAACTGGATCCCTTATATCTGGTACAAGTAGTTCCATTCTCAAGCATTCTGTTTTGTTGGTGGCCAGCCATATTACACTTTCAGATGTGGATTTCATATCAGGCAATATAATCTGTGCCATTATACCCATTGAGGCTTACCAGTGCCTTACACCAGGCGCAAGTTGGCCCTAAGTTGATGCATTCCCGGCAGGTTGCTTCTGCACGTGTGGGATTGCAGGAAGGCCCTGAAAAAAAAATAGAAAATTGGTTCACTTTCTGTTCTAACCGAATATAATTATAAAGATCCCATGTCGAGAATAACTGGCACATCGTGCCACCTCTGCAGTGTATCATCATAATTGAAAGAAACAAGAATTGCTGGGCGGAATCTTCCACTCTGAAGTCAAAGTTCAGTGTCAGACGCAGGAGTGTGAGTGATTCCCGCTGGGGGTGGGGGTGGCGCGGTGGGGGCACGTACTGGCTGAACACGCGTGATCTTCCGCTCTTCAGCTCCTTAGTTACGCATCTGCGCAGAGGGCAGCGAATCTCAGGGCAGGGTTGGGCCAGAGGTTGTTCTCCCTACCGTTGCCTCATGGGCTCAAAGGTCCGGGTGCCATATTTAAAGGGCGCTTGCACAGCCTCCCTCCCCATTCCCCCCCCAACCCCCACTGCCACCTAGCCTGCCTCCCAGGTCCAGTCTCTGCTCCATCCTGCCACCCTCCCTCCCAACCCCCTCTCCCAGCCTTGGTGCAGCTTGTGCTACCGGCACTCGATATGAGTGAAGTTAAGGGTGGTCCCCAAGAAGGTGGTTCAAGAAGGCGGCTCACCGCCACCTTCTCAAGGGCAATTAGGGATGGGAAATAATGCTGACCTAGTCAACGGCACCCACATCCCCTGAAAGAATGAAAAAAGGATAGATCGCTAAGCATAGACAGAATGTTGATTAATGGCAAGCAGATATAGTTAGGGTAAATAGGTGTTGCTCGGACTAGAGAAGGGTTGGAAGTGCATTACCCCACACGTTAGTACTGGGCCCATCTTTGCTCTTGGTATTAACTGATGATTTACACCCGGGAATAAGGAAGGTTACCTCAAAATGTTCCGATAATTCCCTGTAAAGTGTGAGTATGGGGAGATAAAGTCATAAGATGTCCAACAGAATTTGGTGTTTTTTAAAGACAGAGTATAGCACCAAGGATGAAATAATTCAAAACATTAGTTAGGCTACATTTGAAGTATTGTGTGTAGTTTTGGGTGTAATAAAACATGAAAGCCAGAGAGGGCATCCAGCATGGATTCACCAATGATGGGAAACCATAGTTTGGAAGGGATAATTGAGACACTGGGACTGTTTCCACTGGAATAGGGAAGCCAGATTTAATAGCGGCTTTCAAAAAATTTGCACAGTTCTGATGGAATTAACAAGAAAAATACAACTTCCTCTTGTAGGAGAGTCACTGAAAACAAATTCATACTAAAAGAGTGAGGACAGCTGTCAGCAATGGATGTTTTGCTAAAAGCAGCGGTTGAAGCAAATCAAACAAGACACAGATATGAAACGATGCACATCAGAAGACACTGCTGTCCAGATCAAAAATGAACATTAATATTACATTCCTCAGTTTTGCTGGCTAACAATAGATTGAAGGCAACATGATGCTCAAACATCTTATGGGAGCAATTGGTACCGCTGAACTTGAGAAGGTAACCATGACAGACCTGAATTTTGTAACTTACTATCTCTGAGAGGGGTGGGATTTTCCAGCCCCAACACCAGTGGGCATTGTTATAGGCAGGATGGGGAAATTTGGAGAGCTGTTGACTTTCAATGGCCCTCCAAATTTTCTCATCCCACCCGTGACTATTGTTGATTCATAGGATGGGAGCATCGTTGGCAAGGCCAGCAATTATCGTCCAGTCCTACTTACCCTTGAGGAGATGATGTAAGGAGTTTATGGATCTTTACTAAGTGATAATGAAGTAACAGCAAGTCAGAACAGTGGGTGATTTTGAGGTCATGGTATTCCCATGCAACAGCTGCCCTTGTCCTGTTTGGTGACAGAGGCCATGGATTTGGGAGGTGTTGCCGATAAAGCCTTGGTGAAATGCTGTAGTGAACCTTGTAGATAATATGCATAGCAGCCGCGGTGTGCCAGTGGAGAGGGAGTGAATTTTTACATTCGTGGACGGGGTGCCAATCAAGTGGACCTCTTAGACCTGGACAGTGTTTAGACTCTTCAGTGTGATTGGAGCTACACTCATCCAAGCAAGTCGAGCATATTTCATCGTACCTCTGACATGTCTTGTAGGTGATGGGGAAGCTTTCACAAATCAGGAGCAAGTTTGCAAGACTATTATTTTTTAAATTTGTTACCATCAGACAGAGTCAACATAGTTTTGCGAAAAGGAAATGGTGTTTGACAAACTTATTAGAGTTCTTTGAGGGTCTGACAAGGAGGGTGGATAAAGGGGAACCAGTAGATGTTGTGTATTTAGATTTCCAAAAGGCATCCAATGAGGTGCCAAGTAAAGAGTTACAATGCAATATAACAGGTCATGGTGTTGGGGGCAATACATTAGCATGGATAGAGGATTGGCTAACTAACAGGAAGCAGGGAGTCAGGATAAATGGGTCATTTTCAACTTGGCCAGCTGCAACTAGTGCAGTACCACTGGGATCAGTGCTTGGGCCTCAGCCATCTACGATCTATATAAATGACTTAAATGAAGGGATCAACAGTATTGTAGCCAAATTTGCTGACAATGCAAAATACAAGCAGGAAAGCAAGTTGTGAGGAGGATACAAAAGAGTCTGAAAAGTGATACAGATAGGTTAAAGGATTCAGCAAATATTTGACAGATGGAGTATAATGTGAGAAAATGTGAGGTTGTCCACTTTGGCAGGAAGAATAGAAAAGCAGAATATTACATAAGTGGAGAGAGACTATAGAACGCTGTGGTACAGAGGGGTCTGGGTGTCCTTGTACATGGACGACAAAAATTAGCATACAGGGACAGCAAGTAATTAGGCAGAGAAATGAAGTGTTGACCTTTATTGCGAGGGGTTGGAGTATAAATGCAGACAAGTCTACAACTATGCAGGGCATTAGCAAGACCACACCTAGAGTACTGTGTACAGTTTTGGTCACCTTACTTAAGGAAGGATATGCTTGTATTGGAAGCAGTTCAGAAAAGATTTATTAAGCTGAATTTTGGACTGACGGAGTTGTCTTATGAGGAAAGGTTAAGCAGGTTGGGCCTATACTCGTTGGAGTTTAGAAGAATGAGAGGTGGCCTTATTGAAACATATCAGATTCTGAGGGGGGAGCTTGAAGAGGTAGATGCTGGGAAAATACTTCCCCTTGTGGGGGAATCTGGAACTAGGGGCCACAGTTTAAAAATGAGGCATTTTCCATTTAGGACTGAGATGAGGAGTTTTTTTTTGCTCAGAGGGTTGTTAGTCTTTTGAGTTATCTTCCACAGAGAGCAGTGGAAGCTGGGTCACTGAATATATACAAGGCTGAGTTAGACAGATTTTTGATCGACAAGAGAGTCAAGGATTATGGAAAGTGGAGTTAAGGCCACAGTCCAGACAGGAAAGTGGAGTTAAGGCCACAGTCAGATCAGCCATGATCTTTCTGAATGGTGGAGCAGGCTCGAGGGGCCGAATGGCCTACTCCTGCTCCTCTTTCTTATGTTATGATCTTTTGTTCTGAAAATGTCAACAACATTGGCAGGACTGCATCTGGTGCTTATCCTTAGTTGGCCTGAAAAGGTGCTAATGGGCTTTTTCTCTGAATTGCTGCCATTTTTGTGGAAATGGTGCTCCAAAAATAGTGGTAGGTAAGAAATCCAATAGTCAACCAGACGATTATGACTTTATAGAGAATAATCTCCACAGACGATCGCTTGGCCCTGAACTTAACTCCATGTTGGGAACAATCTATTCAATTCCCGTTTTTCTCCCCTTTACTCTATTTCTAGGAAATTAGGAGCAGGAGGAGGCCATTCAGCCCTTCATGCCTGCTCCGCCATTTAGAAAGATCATGGCTGATCTCGTTGTGGTCTCAACTCCAATTTGCCATCTGCACCCCCCATTAACCCTTGACTCCCTTGTCTATCAAAAATCTGTCCAACTCTGCCTTGAATAAATTCAATGGGTAAATTCTCTTTTCCCTATTGTAATTGCCCCAGCTTCTCTTGACTCATTTGATTGTGTATTCTATAAACAGTGTGAAAACATTCTCCTAATCAATCCCTTTATGCTGCTAACCCTAATCCTAACATTATGTCCCTTTGTTATCAGTTTCTTTACCAGTGGGGGAGAACCTGCTTTCACTAGTTAACCTCTGAGACCCTGTTCTAAATTTGAATACTTATTAGATTCCTTTTGGCTTTCTCTGTTTCAATGAATACTGCTCTTTGTTTCGAGCACCTTCATCATAATTATATCTCCTCATTGTTGGTAAAATTCCAGTGAAGCTGTCACGCTTTCCCATAGTTGTGGTTGTTAACGTCATGTCAGTTCTATTATGGGGAGCTGTGAGGTTGAACAAGCCAATGAACTGTCTCAATAAAGAAAAGCTCTGGTGTCTGGGTTTCTGCTTCACCAACAGGCTTGGACCCTGTTAACAGCTCTTTTTGATGTCCTGGCCAATATTTATCCCTCAGTCAACATCACTAAACCAGATTGTCTCATTGCTGCTTGTGGGACTTTGCAGTGCAGAAACTGGTTACCATGCTTCCTACAGTGACTCAATTTCAAAAAAGTACTTAATTGGCTGTATTAATTGGAATGTCTTGAAAGGCAATGGTTGTGAAAGCTATGGAAATGCAATTTCTTTATTCTACTGTGTGCAAGATGGCCAACCCATTTAGTAAAAGGGATACTGCAGTTAACAGGGCACAAGCCAATGGATGAAGCCAAAACCTAGACACAGAGCTTTTCTTAATTGAGAGTTTATTGATTTGTTCAGTCTCACACCTCTCCTCCCATGCAACCCAGTGCCCCAGCTATCGGCTATTTATGCTCTTTTAGTAAAACAAAAGACAATAAGTTAAACAAAAATCAATAAATAAGAGGGTTCCCCCTATTTATATGTGCTCAAAGACAATTAATACCCATTACCTGTTTCTCTTAACCTTAACAGTGTAATTGATCAGATATTGACAAGAGCTCTCTTTCTTTTGATAATAGTGCCACGGCATCTTTTATGTTCAAATGTACTCTGAAGTGTTGCCGAATCTATGCTTTGACAAGACCCATTATCATATCTATAAAATTAATTGGAGCCTTGCTGCAATGGCAGCTGTAAAATTGGCAGCCCAGAAACAGCAAAACCACGAAATGGTGGCTCTCGATTTTGTGATTTCCCATAGCCATGCACAGTTTGGATTTTCCAAGAGAGGTACTGGAGAAAGTGCAAAAGAAATTTACAAGAATTATACCAAAACAGAGATACAACTATCTGAAAGACTCACTATCAAGACTGAGGGGCAAACTGCAGAGATCTTTAAAACTATGGAAGGTTAATAGGGTTAAAACAAAGAAAATGCTTCCGCTTATTGTGGTGTCCAGAACTGGGTGTCATAAATATAAAATGGTCACTAATAAGTCAAGTAAGATGTTCAGGAGAGACTTCTTTACACAGAGAGTGGTTAGAATGTCGAACTTGCAACTATATGCAGTGGTTGGGATGAATAGTACAGATGTATACTTAAGCGGAAGTTAACTAAGAATGAGGAAGGAAGGAATAGAAGGTAATGTTGAAAAGGTTACACAAGAAGGTTGGGGAAAGGCTCATGTGGTGCACAAATACCAGCATAGACTTGTTGGGCCAAAGGGCCTGTTTTTCTGCTGTAGGTACTCTGTAGCACATCATGGGGCACAGCATTATTTTGTTTTAACTTAGCTGAAAAATAGGTGACTCTCAAGCGGCCAAAGGAGAGAGTTAAAGCAAATTAATAACAGTCTTGTCAATAAGGAAACAATGAGTAAATAAACCAGAGAGAGACAGATGTGGGATAAATGAGGCAAGGGGAGGAAGCTGGAGAATAATCTAGATAAAGAAACACAAGAGAGAGAAAGTGGGACAGACAGGGAAAGGTGGGGGAATAGCAGATGACACAGGGGGTAAAATTGACATTGTGGCAATGTCACTAGATTGGCAATCTGGAGACCCAGGATAATGCTCTGGGGACATGGGTTCAAATCCCACCCCAACAGTTGGTGGAATTTAAATTCAATTAATAAAATCTGGAAAATAAAGCTAGTCTCACCAATCATTGATTGTTTTAAAAACCCATCTGTTTCACTAATGCCCTTTAGGGAAATAAATCTACCGTCTTTACCTAGTCTGGAGTTAACTTAGGAAACACACAAAGGGTGGTGGAAGTTTGGAACTCTCTTCTGCAAACAGCAGTTAGTTGATGCAAATTCAATCAGTTATTTTAAGTCTAAGATTGATAGTTTTTTTGTTAACTAGGGAGTCTAGGGCAAAGGTGGGTATGTGGAGCTGGGTCACAGATCAGCCATGATCTCAGTGAATGGCAGAACAGGCTCGAGGGGCTGAGTGGCCTCCTCCTGTTCCTGTGTTCCTAACTGCCCAGCAGGCTGGGCAGCATCTGTGGAGAGAGAAACGAGTCACTGACCTGTCATCAGAACTGGAAAAGAGACGTAAAGTTTACAATCAAGAGTGGAGTGGGGAAAATGGAGGGAGTGGGGAGGAAGATAGGGAAAGTCCGATGGATAGAGGATGGCAGAGTTTAAATGCTTAAAAAGGGGGTGATGGAGCACCCTTCCTAACAGCACTGCGGGTGTACCTACACCACAGGGACTGCAGCGCTTCAAGAAGGCGGCTCACCCACCACCTTCTCGAGGGCAACTAGGGATGGCCAATAAATGCTGGCCCGGCCCACATCTCGTAAATGAATAAGGAAAACAAGGGGGTGCTAATGAGACAGATGAAGAAACAAAAGATGGGTCCAGAGGAGGGGTAATGACAATAGCAGGATCGTGTTCAGCAACTGCAGCGCTGAAAGAATGGGTGCAGAGGCTACAGCATGAAATTATTGAACTCAATATTGAGTTGGGAAGACTCTAAAGTGACTAATTGAAAGGCAAGATGCTGTTCCTCCAGTTTACACTGAGATTCATTGAAACAGTGTACGAGACCAAGGGCGGCGAGAGGTCACAGTTGGAGTGGAGTGGGATGGAAAAGTTAACTTGGCAAGCAACCAGAAGCTCAAGGTTATGCTAAACAGAGACGTTCTAGCAAAGCGATCACCCGATCTGCTCCCCCACATAAAGAACACTGCATCGTAAGCAGCGCCTACTACATTGAAAGAGATACAAGTAACGGCTTCACCTGGAAGCAATGCTCGGGGCCGTGGAGGGTGGAAAGGGAGAAGATGAATGGGGAAATGTTGCATCTAAAATGATATTGATGTCTAACAAATTTGGAACATTAATTTCACCTCCCACCCCCCCGCCAAAAGATAAAGACGGTACAACAGGAAAATACGCAAACAAGCAAATAGTTTCCACACTCTCTTGTGTGAAAGGGACAACATAAAGTAAAAAGAGACACAAAATAAAGGTAAACTGCTAAGGAAAATGCAGAGTGTCTGAGAAAACATGATTGTGATAATAAACGCTGTTATTTTGATCATAGCTTAGTCTTCTGTACTTGCGCAATAGAGAAATAAATGGCAACATCAGAAGCATATCGACTTTATGTGACTGAGTTTGTTCAGAGCAGCCAGATAGTTGTGAAATGTTGAGCTGGATTTTTACCTTCGAGCTGGGTAGCGGGAGCTGGGGAATTTCTCAGCCGCCTTGGGACAAAGTGCCAGGAAAGACGGGATTGTTGTTCCGGGGTGGGGAGGATGGGGGGTGGCTGGGGAGCGGCTGGGGAGCAGGTGCGAACAGGAGTTGGGCTCATTGGAGTCAGAAGGTCATGTGTTCCAGTTCCACTCCAGAGACTTGAGCACAAAATCGAGATTGACACTCCAGTGCAGTACTGAGCGACTTGGAACCAAGGCCCTTTCTGCCCCCTCAGATGCATGTCAAAGATCCCCAAGGTACTTTTCGCAGGGGAGCAGGAGAGATCTCCCTAAGGCATGTTTTATCTCATTGCCATTGGTGGGACCTTGCTGTGCACAAATTGGCTCAAATGTTTCCTGCATTGCTGCACTGACTCTCACTTCAAGCACTGTGCCCTAAGAGGGATTAGCCATCATGGCCTTAAGCAAGGTACAATAGCGTTGCCTTCTGCAATAGGGCTGACTAGGAGACTCACCATCAGGCATATACAAAGGATTAACAGGCTGATAATCAACCTGCTTGGCTACATTACAAACACACTTTCCTTGGCTCGGGAATGGGACTTGAACCTAGAACCTCCAGTTTAGAGGTAAGGACACTAGCAACTGCACCACAGGCCCTCCCAGCTACAGTGACTACCCTTCGAGAATACTTAATTGGCTGTGAAGTATTTCAGGACGACCTGTGGTTGTGAAACATGCCGGGCAGGTGCAAGTCTCTCTTTTTTCCTTTATTTACCTTTCCAGGTGGATTTACATTTCACATTCACTCACCCGCTAATCCTATTCCCAAGACGGAGGCCAACACCAGCTGGAAGAGAAGCCACTTGACCATTTCCTGTTTTGAAAAGAAGAAAAGACCCATATCACATTCTCCATTTGACTGTGAATGTTGAGTTTGCAGTGTGATCGTCCATTACTGCTTTCAAAGCTTCCAGTTTATTCAAGTACTGTTTGCTAAAACACGCCTCGGACTCCAGTCTCCGCTATGAGCCTTCCTGAACCCTAAACACTGGCCTAGCAACATTTTTACCAATGGTTTTGTCCTGTAGTTTAAAAAGGGAAGTAGATTTCCAATAATGCTCGTCATTTCTGATACACGTCCACCTGCAACCAGATAGAAAACATGACACACAAGGTACAAAAGTAAAAATGCCACGGGGTGCTGGTAATCTGAAATAAAACCAGCAGATTTTGCTAACACTTTGCAGGTCTGGCAGCATTAACTCTGTTTCTCTCTCCACAGATGTTCCCAGGTCTGCTGAGTGTTAACACGGTTGCCGCACAAGGTGTCTTAATTTTCACAGGGTGAAGGCTCCGCTCCTGACACAAACTACATGAAGAGGCTAAGGCGTCCAGAGCCTGAAATAAATCTGATCGTCTTGGTTTGGGAGTCAGCATTATTATGGCCTTTAAACATTTCCTCCAGCACTACACTTCCCCTTTGAGATCACTGCACAAATCCAACAATAGTTATTGACTGAGGTCGTGGCTTCTGATGATTCTGGTGCTTTCCGCTCCGCAATGTACCCTGGCAGCACATACTTTAGATTTTTAACATTCCCTCAACCCCGCAAGTTGCAAAATCATTACAAACCTCTCCTGAGCTTGACATGGAGTTACGTGGAATTTACAGCACTGAAACAGGCCATTCAGCCCTACCAGTCCTTGCCAACATTTGTGCTGTGCTTTGGCCATCCCCATTTACCATGATCAGCATAGCCCTCGACTTCCTTCTCCCTCACATGATTGTCCAGCTTCCCCTTAAATTCATCTCATCTGCTTAGAGAGATGGTGGCATAGTGGTAATGTCATTAGACTAGTCATCCAGAGGCCCAGACTAATGCTCTAGGCACACAGGTTCAACTCGAAATTTAACTTCAGTTAACAACATTTGGAATTGAAAGCTAATTTCAATAACCGTGACCATGAAACTATCATCACTTCCCACAAAAACCCATCTGAGTCACTAATGTCCTTTAAGGAAGGAAATCTGCTGTACTTACCCAGTCTGGCCTACATGTGACTCCAGACCCACAGCAATGTGGTTGACTTTTAAGTGCCCTGTGAAATGGCCTAGCAAGCCACTCAGTTCTCAAGGGCAATTAGGGATGGGCAGTAAATACTGGCTTTATTTGTGATGCCTACATCCCATGTGGCAGGTGGGAAACTCCAAACTCTCACCACTCTCTGGGTAAGGAATTTTCTTTGCAATTGGCTATTTGATTTCTTGGTGAGCAGCTTATATTGACAGTGTCAAGTTTTGCTCTTCCCCACAAATAGAAACGCCCTTCCTGTGCTTATACTTATAATTTTAAAAGACTCCATTAGGTCACCCCCTTGGCCTTCTCTTTTCAAGAGAAAAGGAACCCAGCCTGCCAATCCTTTCCTGACTGGTAGACCCATACATTTCTGGTGTCATTTCTGTCAATCTTTTTTTGCAGCCTCTCTCATGCCTCTACTTCCTTTTCAGAGTACCACAACCAGAACTGCACACAGGATTCCAAGTGTGGTCTCACCGAGGTTCGATACACATTGAGCATAACTTCGCCACTTTTCAATTCCATCCCTCCAGAAACAAACCTTTGTACTTGGTTTGCATTCGCCTGTGTCACAACTATACGTGATTGGTGTATTTGTACTGCCAGATTCCTTTGCACCTGTGCCTTATTTTTATGTCCTTACTTCCCTAGGTCTCCTTACCTAAGGAAGGATAAACTGGCCACTGAGGGATTGCAACGAAGATTTACCAGACTGATTCCTGGGATGGCAGGATTGTCATAAGAGGAGGGATTGAGAAGGCTGGGCCTGTATGCTCTGGAGTTTCAAAGAATGGGAGGTGATCTCATTGAAACCTACAAAATTCTTACAGGGCTCGACAGGGTAGATGGAGGGAGGGTGTTTCCCCTGGCTGGGGGAAGTCTAGACCAACGAGATACAGTCTCAGAGTAAGGGGCAGGCCATTTAGGACTGAGATGCGGGTGAATTTCTTCTCTCAGAGGATGGCGAATCTTCGGAATCCTCTGCCTCAGAGGGTTGTGAAGGGTCCATCACTGAGCATGTTCAAAGCAGAGGTCGATAGATTTCTAGATGTTAAAGACATCAAGGGAAACGGAGATAGTGCGGGAAGATAGTGCTCAGTAGAAGATCAGCCATCATCTAGTCACAGTCTCAGGATATGGGGTCGGCCATTTAGGACTGAGATGAGGAGAAACTTCTTCACTCAGACGGTGGTGAACCTGTGGAATTCCCTACCACAGGAGGCTGGGGAGGCCAAGTCACTGAATATATTTAAGCAGGAAATAGATAGATTCCTGGACTCTAAAGGTGTTAAGGGGCGGGGGAAGAGAGTGGGAGTATGGTGTCGAGATCAGCCATGATCAAATTGAATGGCGGAGCAGGCTGGAAGGGCTGAATGACCCACTCCTGCTCCTCTTGTCTATGTTTGTATGTTAAATCACCTTAGCAGCCAGGACTTTTATACAAGCAAAATGCCTCACCAAACATTTCCAGCCTTTGAGCTGAGAGCAACTTGGCCTAACATTGGCCCAGCAGCTCGGTTCCCCCGAGGGTCTGTGGGGTGGGATGAGGAACCAGCGGTGGCAATGCCTGCATTAAAAAACAAATGACATTGGGGATCTTGGCAACGTCACTCAAAACAAACTGATTCTACGTCAGCTTTCAGTCAAAGTGAAACCCACCAGCCTAACCTGCTCCTGACCTTCAGTGAGTTCGACAGAATTAGTTTGTCACAACAGCATCCACATGTGTGATCAACTGCTGCAATGTCAAGTTGTCTTTTTATGTGGTTAGGCTGCTGGCTCAGGGGCCATCCATCTTACTTCCAACACGGCGCTTCCCAAACCCTTTCCTGGCGTGACCCCCGTCTTAGTGCCTCGGAGCTTGTGTGACTCCCCCAGAGTGAAAATATGGGGAGGTATGAGAACTGGTGAGCAGGGGCAGTGGGTGGGGGTAGGGGCTTCAGTTGCTGAGAGGGCGGGGGGGGTTGTTGGAGAGAACAGGAGATGAGCATTGGGGGGAGTCGATGAAAAGACAGGGTTTCCTCAAACAAAAAAACACGGCCTAGCTTTTCACAAGAGTGAAAAAACACTTTTTTTTTGCAGCAGCAGCAGTGATCAGGTCTCAGGGAGCAGTCCATTAGGCCACGCCCACCAGTAGGGGGTTGGGGGGGGGGGGGGGGGGGGGGGGGGGGGTGGGGGCAGGAGGCAGGGTCATGATTCGCAATTTGGGAGGCCTTGTTCTAATATAGAACCGTCAGCCCTGCTGTCCTGTGACTTTGATCCACTGAGGGCTAAGCTCAGTCCAGGGGAGGCAATGGCACAGCGGTACTGTCACTGGGCTAATATTCCAGAGACACTCCGGGGGACCCGGGTTCCAGTCACGCCGTAGCAGCAGTTTGAATTCGATAAGAGTTTTGAATCTGGTGGAAACCATTGCCAGATTGTTGTAAAAACCCATCTGGTTCACCAATGCCCCCTTTAGGGAAGGAAATCTGCCATCCTTACCTGGTCTGGCCTACATGTGACTCCAGACCCCACAGGAATGTGGTTAGCTGTTAAATGGCCAATTCGGGGATGGGAAATAAATGCTGGCCTAGCCAGTGTTGCCCGCATCCCAATGAATAAGTAAAAACGAATGCTAAGTTCGTATATTGTACCAGTATGTCCTGTTGTGACGGCCTAACCTGCAATCCTGAAGCATGGCACTAATATTTAGCAGACATTCAGGGATCAGTTGCGAATAAACTGTGTCCGCAGAAAGTCACATCTGCCAAAAACAGAGCCGTTTTCTGGATTTACACAAGCCATGTAAATTAAGGCTGGCACTTTGAGCGGCTGCGAGGCTTCCCCTGCCTGAGATATACAGTTGCTTCATGTCACATCCTCATGCCAGACTGAGAAGATGTGGCGTAATATCACAACTCAAGTTTAACGTGAGGAACTTCAGCATTTCCCCGCCCAGTGCCTCCTGGAACCCACATCCGGGTTAACGTTGCAGAGCTCTGGACTCTGCTGTAATTCGTTTGAAGCAAACACTCTCGCTTTTACTTCTTTTTAAAAAAATGCTCCAGCTGAGCACATTCTGCATCACTGCCCCAGATAATTCGGGTAACAGTGAACTTTTCACATGCCCAAGATTAAATCCTGTTCCAAACAGCAGGATTTTGTCGTTCTTTCAACAGATCTTGTAAAAATGTTGTTTCATAGGACTTTGAAAGGTCTGAGTGCTTTTTTTAAAAATATATGTTGCCCTCTCTGTCGGGGAGGGGTAAATAAATTTAGTTCAGTGATGGCTGCCGGCCGTGAGGCTACATGTCTATCTTTTCAGTGCACTACACGTCAGAAAGATGGCCCTGAGGATGGGATTCAAATCCACACAAAGCACAATGGATTCGCAATTTATGGCTTGCCGGAGATGCTGGTGTCAGATAAGGGTCCACCATTTGTGCCAGAAGAGTTTGAAATATTTCTGAGAATGAATGGAGCCAAACACACTCTAATACCCCACCATAACACCCAGCATCGAATGATGCTGCAGGAAGACGTGGACAGGTTGTGACGAGGCCTTTGGAAGTACTTGCCATGTGACAAGTAATTTCCGTGTTTCTCTTCGACACAAGCTAGACATAAGTTTTCCACTCTCTCACAGATTAACCCCGCAGTCCGCAGCAGGTTGCTCACCTTACGAGCTAATGCTTAACAAGCTCCTGGGACAAGTTTTATTTAGCTTCAGGCTGCCGTCAATAACAGAGACAAATGGAAGACCAAGTGGAGGTGAGTCATGATACACCAGGCATGAAACTTTGCCAGTTCAGTGCTGTTCAGAAGGTCATCGTGAAAAACCACCAAGCTGATCAGGAAAAGTATGTGATTGGAGTTGCAGGGGTAAATTTTACACTCCGGCATATTTGAAGGCGGGTTAAAGACAAATAAAATAAATAAAACAAGTAAAGTCTCCATTTTTTTCCTCTTATACTCCTCTTGTAATTTCCTCAGTCATTCTGTCTTTTCAGTCCCTTGCTCTGTTCACTCCATCGTCGTATTGCTTATTCTATCGCCATTCCCCAAGACCAACTTGTTTCCTGGAGCCCAGCTGCAGGGGTAAACTCATGTCTCCTGGACTCTTGCTTAAGACAGACTGAGTATTGCACCAATGTCATTACCAGCTTCACGTTCTGTCGCTGGCCTGTTCTTGAATGTTCAGAAAAACTGTGCATGTTAACATACCGAGCCACCCTCCCTGGAAAATGTCAGCTTCGCTTGACCCAGGTTGTAAGGCAGATACCCAAAGGGAAGTGTTTGGGCTTTTACTCCCCCCCCCAAAGTTTACTCTTTGCCAACTTAAAGCCTTGGAGTACAGTTCTGCCAGGATCTGCAGCTCATTAATTATGTGGGCACACAAGTAAGGATTCAGAGTCAGCAAGCGTTTCAATGACTGTGTTACAGCCCAATCCTTTCCACACAATCAGGAGAGGAAACCCCATTTTCCCTTTTACAGATTTGTTGCGGGCTGAAGGAGACCATTCGGTCCATTGGATCTGCACCAGCTCTCCCAAATGAGCAATTAACCTGGTGCCATTCTCCCCGTAACCCCTGCGCAATCTTCCTTTTCAGATAAGAGTCTTATTCCCTCTTGAATACTTCAATTGAACCTGCCTCCACCTCACTCTCAGGCAGTGCATTCCAAGTCCTAGCCACTCGCTGTGTGGAAAAGCTTCTCCTCACATCACTTTTGCTTCTTTTGACTAATTACTTTAAATCTGTGTCCTCTCATTCTTAATCCTTTCACGAGTGGGAACACTTTCTCCCTATCTACTCTGATGTTGAATACTTCTATCAAATCTCCTCTCAACTTCATTTTCTTCAAAGAAAACAGTAATAACTGTCTTCATAACTGAAGTTCCTCATCCCTGGAACTATTCTTGTGAATCTTTTCTGCACCCTTTCTAATGCCTTCAGATCCCTCCAGAACTGAATGCAACAGTCCAGCTGAGGCCGAACTAGTGACTTATACATGTTCAACATAACCTCCTTGCTCTTGTAACTCTATGCCCTTATTAATGAAGCCCAGGATACTGTATATCATACATTTGATTCAGAAAAGTGACCACAACAATGATACCCTACAACAAAGACCATCTCTGCACACACACACACACCAGAAATAAAATCCCTGATCTAAGTGGTTCATTTATCCTCTGAAGTACTGGAGGTGTCACAGAAGGCCAATGTTTTAACACAGGATATTAGCTTTTCTGAGCCAGAAAGGCTGTGGGTTCCAGTTCCACTTCAAGGACTCGAGCACAAACTCCAAGCTGACACCAAAGTACTGAGGGAGTGCTGCACTGTCAGAGGGTTTTTCTTAAATTCATTCACGTAATAAATGCAGCTCCAGCATTTATTTGCCCACCCCTAATAGCCCACCAGAAGCTGCTGGTGAGCCACTTTCTTGAACCGTTGCAGTCCATCTGGTGCAGGTACTCCCACACTGCTGTTAGGGAGGGAGTTCCGGGTTTTTGACCCAGTGACAGTGAAGGAATGGTTTAGTTCCAAGTCAGGGTGGTGTGTGATTTGCAGGCGCTGACGATACCATGCACCTGCCGCTCATATCCTTCAACATGGTAGCAGCTACAGATTTGCAACGCCTCAGATATTGACGGAAATAGCCTGTGCCCATATGCAGCAACTCCCGGACAACATGCAGACTTGGGATGATAAGTGGTATTCATGCCACATAAGCGTCAGGCACTGACCATCTCCAACAAGAGAGAATCAATCCATCCCCCCCCACCTTGACATTCAATGGCATTACCATCACTGAACCATCCGCTATTAACATCTTGGGAGATACAATTGAAAAAAACTGAACTGGATCAGCCACATAAATACTGTGGCAACAAGAACAGGTCAGAGGCTGGGAATCCTGCGGTGAGTAACTCACCTCCCGACTCCTCCAAAGCCAGTCCACCATCTACAAGGCACAAGTCAGGAGTGTGATGGAATACTCCCCACTTGCCTGGATGAGTGCAGCTCCCACAACACTCAAGAATAACACTTGTGTGGCATGATTGTTACTTGCCCTTTATCAGCCTGAGCTTGAATGTTGTCCAGATTTTGATGTGGGTGGCACAGACTGCTTCGTTATCTGAGTTGTAGCAAATGGAACTGAACACAGTGCAATAATCAGTGAACATCCTCTTTTATGATGGAGAGAAGATCTTTGATGAAGCAGCTAAAGATGGTTGGACCTAGGAGCCTACCCTGAGGAACTCCTGCAACAGTGTCCTGGGGCTGAGATGACTGACCTTCAGCAATCACAGCCTGTGTGCTAAGTATGACTTCAACCAATGGAGAGTGTTTCCCCTGATTCCATTGGCTTCAAATTTTACTGGGGCCCCTTACTCGGTCAAATCCTGCCTTGATGTCAGGAGCAGTCACTCCCACCTCACCTCTGGGATTCAACTATTTTGTCCTTGTTTGAACCAAGGCTGCAATGAGGTCTAGAGCTGAGTGGCCCTGGCGGAACCCAAACTGAGCATCAATGAACGGGTTACTGGTGAGTAAGTCCCGCTTGATAGAAACAATACCTATCTTCACTCAGCTGATGATTGAGAGCAAGCTGACAGGGTGGTTTTTAGACGAATTGAATTTGCCTTGCCTTTTATGGACAGGGTCTAACTGGACAGTTCCCACTTTGTCAGGTTGCCTCTGTTTATTGGATGAGACATTAAAACAAGGCCCCATCTGCCCTTTTGGTGAATGGGGAACAAAATCCAGTGCTATTTCAAACAGGAACAGGTGACTTATCGCAAAGAAAATGACTCAAATCACTGGTCAGTATTTCATTTCTGTTCGTGAAATCTTGCTGTGTGCAGATTAGCTGCAGCGTTTTCCACATGACCAAAGCGAGTAGGTTTCAAAATACTTGATTAGCTGCAGAGTACTTTGTGACATCTGAGAGGCAAGATATGAATGCAAGCTTCTCTTTCTTTCTGTATATTGTGCCCAATAACCACAAAATTTGAGAAGTAGCTTTAACGTTTCTCACGGGCAGGATTTTCACTTTAAAAATAGTGTACTTTATGCACCGAGTCATATGGACGAGGGTTTTAATATAAACTGCAATACAAACACATCACGAACTGCTCATTTCCTGTTTTCACTTAAAATGTACATGGGTTACTTCATTTGCAGAAAAGCTTCACGCATTTTGCTTTCATAACCAATTGATAAGCAAACAAGCAGCACTGGAGTGAGCCACAGCATCACACATTTTTACCCAGACTTAAATAAGGTCAATTCCTCTTTCTGGAATCAGAGAATTTCAGAGCCCCAAAGGAGGTAATTCAGCAAAGGCTTGAGCCAAACAGTTCCCACTTAGTTCTGTTTCTCACAGTCTACAAAAATTATTCCAAAGTATTCAGTCACTTGCCTTTTTAAAAAGTATGTATTCCAAAAGCTATCACTTCCAATGCAGTTGTTGGCAGGTGTGTCCTAACAGCCCTTTGCATTTAACACAATTTGAATCAACCCTGGACTGATAAGCGGCAAGTCACATTCGTGCCACACAAGCGCCAGGCAATGACCACCTCCAACAAGAGAGAATCTAACCATCACCCCTTGACATTCAGTGGCATTACCATCACTGAATCCCCCACTAACAACATCCTGGGGGTTACCATTGACCAGAAACTGAACTGGACTAGCCATATAAATACTGTGGCTACAGGAGCAGGTCAAAGGCTAAGAATTCTGCAGAGAGTAACTCATCTCCTGACTTCCCAGAGCCTGTCCATCTACAAGGCACAAGTCAGGAGTGTGATGGAATACTCTCCACTTGCCTGGTTGAGTGCAGCTCCCACAACATTCAAGAAGCTTGACACCATCCAGGACAAAGCAGCCCGCTTGACTGGCACCCCTTCCGCCACCTTAACTTCTCACTCACTCCACCAATGTACAATAGCAGCAGTGTGTACCATCTACAAGATGCACTGCAGCAACTCACCAAGGCTCCTTCGACAGCACCTTCCAAACCCACGACCTCTACCATCTAGAAGGACAAGGGCAGCAGATACATGGGAACACCACCACCTGGAAGTTCTCCTCCAAGTCACTCAACATCCTGACTTAGAAATATATCGCCGTTCCTTCACTGTCGCTGAGTCAAAATCCTGGAACCCCCTCCCTAACGGCACTGTGGGTGTACCTACACCATATGGACTGCAGCAGTTCAAGAAGGCAGTTCACCACCACCTTCTCAAAGGCAAGTGGAGATGGACAATAAATGCTGGCCTAGCCAGCGACACCCACATTCTGTGAACAAATTAAAAAACCCTCTTCCTCCATTCGTTTGATTATGATCTTAAAATTATACCCTCTAGCTATTCAAACATTGACCAATGGAATTAGTCTATTCCCTATTAACCTCATTAAAACTTTTCAGAACTTTGAACAACTTCACCTAATGTCCTTTTAACCCAAGTTCTCATGAAATGAGTCTCAGTTTGTCTCGTGCTCCATGATTTCATTCGGTGTTGTTTTAAAGGCACAAGAGCAAACCTCATTAGCTTCAGAATCAACAGGGTTTGAGAATGTGAGGGAAGAACGCGGTGTCTGCATTGGTGTTCAAGCTTTATTGATAAATAGCGAAGGCAGTCAAACTTAAAAATAGAACTCAACATGGTGGGATTTTTATTGAGTTAAGTTCCGTCCCAGTCACTTCCTCACTAGAATTGTCAGGATATGGAATCCCAAATAGTACAATTTCTAGCACAGAGAAGTCCAATATGATGTTGCGTCTTTAGGTCACTGCCAATACATTGAGATATCTTTTTACTTTGTTGCTTAAAATATTTTATTAGACTATCATTGATTACAAATTAAATGCAGTTCCATAACCTCTTCAAACCTTACACAGAGTGAAACACTATATTTTTCCAATGGAGCAGCTGCATCTCATTATTCAGCATTGCAGTGAACCCAATTACTTCCCCTTTGTATCTATTTCAGAATTCCCAATGTTGAGCAATGGCTGTGTATGGGTTTAAAATGTAAACACCAATGAGGATAGGATAGGTAATGACACATCATAGGTGTGGAATTTCAGAGATTGGAGACCACCACAAACAATGTGTTACAAAAAGTTCCTTTCTTGGCACATTACTGACATTTAAACTGGGCTGTATAAACTGGAGACAAAGGACAGAAGAAATGCAATTTGACAAGAATCAGAAAACTTTGACGTTAACAGGACTCAAGCTGATTGGTGAAGCCAAAACCAAGACACAGAGCTTTTCTTCAATGAGAGAGTTCATTGACTTGTTCCGACTCACAGCTATCCTCCCACACAACCCAGTGTCCATGCTGCCCCCTATTTATAACTCTTATAGAGTCAAAACAATTAAGCTAAATTAACAAAATTGGGATAAATCAGGCACAGCCCCTAACTGCCCCCTATTTATATGTGCTCAAAGACAACTAATATCCATCACCTGTTTCTCCTAACCTTAACAACGAGATAAACAACCCTTAACAATATCATAGGTAAGATATTATCATTTGATCTACATTAGATAAGATAACAAGAGATTAAGGGGTAATTTGACTGACATTTTCAAGATATTAAGGGGAATAGATAGGGAGAAACTATTTCCACTGGTTGGGGGTGGCGGGGGGGGGGGGGTCTCGGATGAGTGGACATAGGCTAAAAATTAGAGCCAGACCTTTCAGGAGTGAAATTAGGAAGTGCTGCTTCATGCAAAGGGTGGTAGAAGTTTAGACCTAGCATTTGAACCCATACACAGCCCAACATTGGGATCTAGCATTTATTACGTTTTGCCAAAGAGAATTCCAAGCATCTCCTTCCCATTTGCATGAAGCAGCACTTCCTAATTTCACTCCCAAAAGCCCTGGCTCTCATTTTAAATCAGAGATCGATAGATTTTTGTTCCCCAGAAGTATTAAGGGATATGAGGTGAAGGTGGGTATATGGGTAAGGTCGCAGGTCAACCATGAACTCATTGGTGGAACAGGCTCGAGAGGCTCAACAATCGATTCCTACATTCTTATGCAGCCTTTCACAATTCCACTAGGTTGGGCAATGTTTCAAAGGTATCTTATTTTGCATTTCTTCTGACTTAAAACAGGCTGTGTTAATCATACTGTGATGAAAATGCCTCAGGGCCTTACCACTAATGTGGCGATAATCATACGGTCTGCAACAGCTCCACTTAAAAATAGTCTCAACAGGTTCACCGAAAGTTTCCTGTGTGGATGCATCACAGGGTGTGTTAGGGATTGTCCCAGGTTTGATTCCTGGTCGGTGGGGATCTAGGTTAGGGCACTGATTGGAATATTACAATATGGTTGCATGTACTTGAGTTAGGCCGCAGGGGAACCCAATGTGCTAACCTCTGAGCATTTTGGCTTAAAGCTAGCACCTTGTCTCTGAGGCAGGTAGCCATAGGTTTGAGTCCCACTTCAGAGACTTGAGCGTATGACCTAAGCTGAAGCTTCAGTGTAGTGCCGAGGGTGTGTTGCACAGTTGGAGGTGCTGTCTTTCAGATTCGAGGTTAAACCAAAGCTCTGTCTGCCTTGGCACTATCTGAAGAAAAACAGAGGAGCTGAGACCACAACCAGATCAGCCATGATCTTACTGAATGGTGGAGAAAGCTTGAAGGGTCAAATGGCCTATTCATACTCCTGTATTCCTAGGAGTTCACCCTGGTTTCCTGTCTAACCATTTAACCCTTAAAACCAAGATCACTAAAAAAAAAGCACATCATCTGGTCATTTAATTCACTGCAGTTTGTGGGATCATCCTTTGTGCAACTTGGTTTCGGGGTTTCCTACATTGTCAACACTTCAAAAGTACATTTTTCTTTTATTCATCCATCGGATGTGAATGCCACTGGCAAGACCAAGCATTTGTTGCCGATTGCTAATTGGCCTCATTAGCTGTGATGCATTTTGGCACAGCCTGAGGTCAAGGAGGATGCAACATAAAGGCAAGCTGCTCTTTCTGTCCTGGTAGTAATTCAATGAGATCTGCTCGATGGTACATGCATAGATATAAAGCAAGGGCAGAATTCAATTCCAAAGTAAAATATACTCCAGTACTCACACTCACTGTGTGTGTGACTGAAAACTGAAAACTGTCACTTGGGTCAGGCTGTCAGAAGCATGCTAAGTACTTGTGAAATTATAATTTCCTGTAAATCATTGGCTTCAGTACAAGAAAGAAACTGCAAGATATCATTTAACATTGTGCCATGTATTAACATTTGTTAATTTACCAATAACAGTAAATAAAAGACTAATTGTCACTATTATCTCCATCACTTCCTTGCCTGAAAATAAAAATCCAGTCGATTGGAAAAAGTCAGCCGTATCTTTTTTCATTCTTTCATGGGACGCAGGCGTCACTGGCAAGGCCAACATTTGCTGCCCACCCCTAACTGCCCCTGAGCTGAGTGGCTTGCTCGGCCATTTCAGAGGGCAGTTAAGAGTCAGCCACTTGAAGTGGGTCTGGAGTCACATGTAGGCCAGACCGTGTAAGGATGGCAGATTTCCTTCCCTGGAGGGACATTAGTGAACTGGATGGATTTATGCAGCAATCGATGTTATCTTATTGGACATACAATGACACAATACGCATTTCACCACTTACTCAACTTCATTCTGACGGCTGGAAATGTGGCAATAGCTTCCCATTTACTCTCACTGCTGCTCTAAATACCCGACCTGCTGCAAGCTTAGGCCTGACCCTGCACACCAGCACTTGGCAATCCAGCAGGATTCAACAAGAGAACAGAATGGCCAGAGTCAGACGGTTAGTTCACCTTCACACAACTGCAGGAGATAAAGCAAGTTCAGAAATGTCCCCTGTCCTATTGAAGGCATGGGATCTGCAGCCTGTACAGTTATGTACAGACATACGCACCAGCACAGGGAAAGAGAGGCTCACATACAAATTATCAAAAGTTAATGTGTGAAAGCCTAAAGCAACCACCACTTTGATGGAGGTCTTGTCAATGTTCTTTCTGAAAGCTTTGTCTAAGCTTAGTTCAGCTGTCATTTTAAGGTCACTGCTAAGTTTGTGAGCACTTTGTGGTGAAGTATGAAGAGCTGGTCCCCATGGAACATTCTGATCAACTAAACTGCCATGGCCTACCTGACCAAAGGTGAGACACAAACAAGAACGGTAATAATTAGCAACAATTTGTGAACATGTGCATTTATACTCATCGCCAATTAGTTAGGTGTTAACAGTCTGTTCACGCGTATGGCGCAGGGATCCACAGGATGAAAAACCCTTTCCAATGAATGATGGCAGACATCTTGTGTGGCTCAGGTAACACACGCTGGTCACATAAGCAGCCTGAAGCACAATGGAAACTAACACAAGCATTTGCCAGACGCAACTCAATTTTTAGGTTTGGTTTTGCTGTTCATTTCATTGATTAAGATGAAGTATGGATCAAACCCATCAGTGGCATAGTATTTGTGGAAATGCAGCCCATGCCTCTCATTGATTCTGTGCACTGGCGATTCTTTCATTGCAAACTTGTTAACACTAAGGACGGAGCAGTTCAAAGAGTTGTTCAATGATCTGAAATCCCCTCGGGGGCTCCAAATATAATTTCACTTGGGACAAGGGCAGGTCAGAATGGTGTGCCCAGTCTTTATATAGGAACAAGAAAACAGGAGGAGTAGGCCATTCTGCCCCTCAAGCCTACTCTGCCATTCAACTAGATCATGGCTGATATTCATTCTTAGCACTATTTTCCTACACTAACCCCATACCTTTGATGTCTTCAATTTCCAGAAATCTATCTATTTCTGTCTTGAACATACTCAGTGACTGAGTCTCCACTGTCAACTGGGGCAGAGAATTCCAAAAATTCACCACCCTCTGAGTGAAGAAATTCCTCCTCATCTCAGTCCTAAATGGCCTGCCCCTTGTCCTGAGACTGTGTCCCCTGGTTCTCAGCCCTCCAGCCATTGAAAGCAGTCCACCAGTGAATCAGACATCCCTTTAAATTGTTGAGCATAGGGTTGCAGTGGGAGGTTGGACGGAACCCTCACCACATCAGGATCAAAGAAGCTTGCACTTGGGAACTATCTTAGTTTAGAGGTGACAAGAGGAAGACCTGGATTTGGCAGCCTTATCTCAGAGCTGATTGGAGTCCTAATTGTTGCAAGTGTTTGAGGCCTGGGTGGGGGTCGGTATATGCAGGAACTGAGGGTTTGACTCAGAGAGGCCAGGAAATTGGATACTGAAAACAGTCGATTGGAAAAGAGAAGTGCAGAGGACAGTTACAAAGAACGAAAGGCATCAGAAAAGAAATAAAGACTATAATAAGGTGATACATGGGAATGTGGGAACCTGAAGATCTGCCCTTCCTGTTTTGGAGTAAACGGTACACTTTTTGTGTGGGCTGCCCAACAATTTCAAAAAATGGAAACCCTGCAGCAAAAGCCAATCCGTTCAAACAAAGTCAGTTTCCTTTTGTATGGTTCTGTGGTCTCGTTATATGAAGGATTTAATTATTAAAGTTATTGGTTTCATCAACATGAAAGAAAACATCAGAATTCAAACAATCACCTGCCCCATATCTATCCTTCCCCTGTTATTAACATATTCTCCGCGAGGGAGAGGAATTTTATCCTAAAACAGAAAGAGAGAGACTTTACTCTTTTCTTGGCCCACCCTCACAGTAAGTTATGTTCCTGTTCTCCATCTCCCAGCCACAGGCCTGATCTCTCTGAGAGGATGACAGGGAACCTGAACCTATCCTAACCCTTGTGAGGTGCTGGTGGTTTCATGGTCATATTGCTGTGCTTATCATCCAGGCTAATCCTCTGGGTGCATGGGTTCAAATCCCACCATAGCTGCTGGTGAAATTTAACTTAAATCAATAAAATTTTCAGTGGTGGTGACCATGACAACCAGCATTGATTGTTGTAAAAGCCCAACCGGTTCACTAATGTCCTTTAGGGAAGGAAATTGGCCGCCCTTGCTGGGCAAGGCCTACAGGTGACTCCAGATCCACAGCAACGTGGTTGACTCTTGGCTGCCCTCTGCAATGGCCCAGCAAGCCGCTCAGTTCAAGGGCAATTAGGGATGGGCAATAAATGCTCGGCTTTGCCAGCGATGCCCGCACCCTACAAAAGAATTGAACAAAATCTTTGCGACTCTACGCGCTGGGACAGTCGGGCCAGAGGCTCACCATGTATTGCACCCCATGACGTGATACAGTGGATCAGAAGGTTGCTGGTTGACCCAAATCTCCACCTTGTATTTCCCTTCAGGAATATGCCTGGCATCCACCACTGCCTGGCACCACTGTGCTAACAAATCCAACCAATACAGCTAATACAGTTTCCTAAACGGGGGAAGGAATGTCATTGCATGACAAACACCAGTTACAGTGCGTGAAAGATGATGCTTCCTTCTTCTGTCAATTAGAATTACAGGTGAAACTATGCCTTAAATTATTTCTAATTAATCCAAACAATGGTGGGAGAAGGTCTTGTGGCCTTTTGGGTAGTGTCCCTGCCTCTGAGGCAGATGCTCTGGGTTTAAATCCCACTCTAAGACTTGATGGTCGTGGAAAGTGCATTCATAACGTGGCCAAACAGGTTGCCTAGCAACTTGCAAAACCTCCCCATGACAGGCAGTAACAGTGATATCTTCCAGTTTTTATCAGGAAGCATTTGGGAACGAAAACAGATTTGTCTGAATTAGAGTTGGAAAAGAGCCTCGTGGAACGATTGGGCATGTTATAGAAGTAATATTTAACCTGCAAATATCCTGGACAAACAAATGCGACAGTGCAACAAGTCTCAGACTCATTAGCAGGGACCATTATCAATATTTCGTGGAGTCATTCCAATATTCAAAGTTGTACCCTTGTAAAGTACTCTTGTACACTCAGTTACCGGAAAATCACATGGTTGTTACATAGTAAAGTGAGACGGAACACAACTAAACACATTGTAACCATTTTAAATGTTGCAATACCTAAGTGTTCAAAACAATCGAAGTTACTTTCATAGTTCTATGCTAAATGCATCACCCTGCTGTGGCACTGAGGTATATGGACCAGGGCAACTCAGGGTATTTCCATCTCAGCTGGAACAGCTGTATGGGGCTACAATTAGATTAAGCACCCAGAGGCTAAGAAGGTGAAGTTGACCCAAAAATGCCTGGTGGAGATCTTACAAGTGTGAATATCAAGCGAGTGCAGGATGAGGTTCAGCTATGATGGTTAAACACCTACTGCCAAGTTTCACACATGAAGAGTGACCATTTTTGCAAGAGCTACCGGAGAACTGCTGGTGCATGTAGAAGCCACAGCACAACATGAGTCATCAAGTCATGGGGTCATTGTGGCCCAGAGGGAGGCCATTCAGCCCATCGAGTCGATGCCAGCTCTCTGTAGAAAAATCCACACCGTCCCCAATCACCCCGTTCACTCCTGTAAGTTTGTTTCCCTCAAGCGCCCATCCAATTTCCTGCTGGAATGAGTGATCCTGTCCACTTCCACCACCCTCATAGGCATCACCCACATTACCAGGCTATTACCACATGTTGTGTAAAAAAAGTTCTTCCTTGCATCCACCCTGCACCTCTTGCCTAAAACCTTAAATCTGTGCCCCTGGAGGAGGTGGCATGGAGTGGCAGTGTTGCGAGGTTCCCTTGGCTGGTGGGGTTGAGGGAGCCCAGCTTGGCTGAGTCCAAAGCCTTCCTTTTAGAAAAACCAAAGGGCTGAGGACTGAGCCTTTCTGCTGGCTTCCCAACAGTTTCACCCGGAGGTGTGTCCTCAGAAGCAGGTTAAAATTCCCTCAGGACTCCCATGTCATGGAACCCACATTTGCGTTTATTCATGAGGCTCCTGCCTCACTCCAGACTCATCTGCTGCCAAAACCATTGGTGTTATAATGGAAAAATCAGAAGGAAATGAAACTGCTTCACTTTGATTGCTCCTCCACTCCTTTCCCATGAATCAGGGAAAGTTAAAGTTCCCCTTTAGTGTATGATTTAGAATCATGAGCCCTTAACAATGCCAAAGGATGCCATTCGATCTATCATACGAACACATGAATTAGGAGCAGGAGTAGGCCCCTCGAGCCTGCTCCGCCATTCAATAAGATCATGGCTGACCATGTCTCCACTGACACTTTGCTCGGGCAACCTAAAACTAATCCCAGTGCCCTGCTCTATTCCTGTGGCCCTGTATCCTCCTCTGCTTCGGGTATTAATCCATTATCCCCTTAAAGGATGGAACACTTTCCCTCAACTGCTTCCTGCAGTAAAGTATTCAATGTTCCATCAACTCTGTACAAAGGAATTTCTCCTCGCTCTATCCTCATTCTCTTTATGAAAAGTTTAAACAGATAATCACTCATTAATGATTTCTCAACCAGAGGAAATAGTCTTTCCTTATTTATCCTTCTGAGACCTTCATGCTTTCAAAAGTGTCTATTAACTCCAGTTATGACCACCTCTGCCGCAGTGGAAGTAATCCGAGTGGCTCGTGTTTCTTTCCATGGCTATGATTTTCCATCCCAGATGTTTCCATATGTTTCCAGATGGCCCAGTGAAGAAACAGACTCCTGTGCTCTAAAACTGGTTGGCTGGCTGCTCCCAGCATACACTTCTTTCTGTAACCTTTGTCACAACAAAACCATGTATTGTTTCATGCATTTAAAGCTTTCCCCCTAACTATGTAACACAGGCCAATATTTCGCCTATTTCTTCCCAGTTCTGCTTCTTCTCAGTCTTCGTGTAGCAGTGTCAGCCCTGGCTCAGCAGTGACACCTGAGCTAAAAGATTGTGGGTTCAAGTCCCATTCGATTTTGGGCACAAAAGTCTAGGCTGGCAGTCCAGTGCAGCATTGAGGGAGTGCTGCACTGTCAGAGGTGCCATCTTTCAGATGAGCCGTTAAGCTGAGGATACATTGGCCCTTTTCAGGTTTTCTTTTAAATTCGTTCACGGGATGTGGGCATCACTGGCTAGGCTGGCATTTATTGCCCATCCCTAATTGCCCATGAGAACTGAGTGGCCTGCTAGGCCATTTCAGAGGGCTTTTAAGAGTCAACCACATTGCTGTGGGTCTGGAGTCACATGTAGGCCAGACCAGGTAAGGACAGCAGATTGCCTTCCCCGAAGGGCATTAGTGAACCAGATGGGTTTTTATGACAATCGGCAATGGTTTCAGTCATCATCAGACTTGGAAGTCCAGGCCTTATTTCAATTGAATTCAAATTTCACCAGCTGCCCTGGTGGGTTTCAAATCCAGGTCCCCAGAGCATTACCCTGGGCCTCTGGATTACTAGTGCCATGACAATACCACTGCACCTCCACCTCCCCCCACTTAAAAGATCTCCTGACACCATGTTGAAGAAGAATTGAGGTCTTCTTCCCCTTGTCCTGGTCACCACCGGCAGAATTTTCTGCCTGTCGGGCGGGTGGGCTGACCCAATCTCTGTCGGGCAGGGAGCCAATCCCCGCCGGGCAAGTGAGCCGTGCCGCCATTTTGCTTGGGCGGGCAACTAAGGCCCACCCAGCATGACGTCCGGCAGGAAGCGCTATGCGGGGGGTGGGGTGGTTCCCTAAAAGCAAGAATGCGCTCTTTCACACGTGCGCACGAAAGAGCACACTCATCTCCCTGAGGCTAAGTGCTGCCTCAGGGAGATCGCTTCCACGTTGAAAAATAGAAAAAAAAATTCCCTAACATGTCCCTGTCATGTGACAATGTCACATGAGTTGGGATGTGTTCATAATTTACACAATAACTTTATTACAATTTTTAAAACCCTGCACGAAACCTCATCCAGCCACTGGATGAGGTTTCACATTTTCTCTATTCCCCGCCGGGGCTCCTGGCCGACCCACCAACCTTAAGGTTGGACGGGCAGGTCCTTTAATTGTTTCAGTGATCGTGTCAATAGCCTCAATTGGCCATTGACAGGTCGGCAGGCCTACAGCTGATTTTGCTGCGCCCCCACCTTCCTGAAAATTTAAATGGGGCGGGGTGATATCAGGGGTTCCGCCCAACATCATCCCACATCACTTTATGCGTCGGCGAGCAGGCCCCGCCCCCTGCTCACTGACGGCAACGTTCTGCCCCATAACTAAAATAGATTATTTGCTCATTATCACATTGCTGCTTGTGGGGCCTTGCTGTGTATAAATTGGCTGCCACATTTCCTAAGCAACAGAACCTGTGCTTCAGAAGCACTCCATTTGGGAATGGAAAACGCTTTGGGAAGTCATGAAAGGAGCTTTTGAAATACAAGTCTTTCTCTCTTACTTTCTCTCTGTCAACCTCCAACTCTGTTCCCTTAACTCTCGATCTATGCTTGGTTGGTCCCTGCCTCTCCCTAACATTGCCCTCCCTATTTGGTTTTGTACCACATGTTGCAACAAACAATAACAGAAAATGCTGGAAAAACTCAGCAGGTCTGGTCAGCATCGGTGGAGAGAGAAGCAGAGTTAACGGTTTGAGTCCATATGACCCTCCTTCAGGGCTCTGAAGAAACGTTAACTCTGTTTCTCTCTCCACAGATGCTGCTACACCTGCTGAGTTTTTTCAGCTTTTTCTGTTTGGGTTTCACATTTCCAGCATCCGCAGTATTTTGCTTTTATGCCAACAAACAATGTTGCTGAAATCAACATTGACTTGCATTATTTTCAATCAGCAGTGAAAGAGGATATAGCTCTGACAGCGATGATATACAGGAATTCAAAACCAGTCATTTTTATACCAAGTTCCTAAATCAGTTTGCTCGCTCATAATTTTCAGTTGTAAATGGCGTTAGCTGTTAAATCAAATTTTCCAAATGGGGAAAAAAAAGGAGCTTTCTGCCAAGCAGGCACAGCACTCGGATGTCAGTGTTTCTCAGCTTGGGGTCCCGGTGTCAGTAAGTTGTGAGTTTAAGCCCAGCTCAAAGATGGGAGTCATAGCCTAGGTTGCAATTCATTGCCTCTCCGAGACAGTAGAGGCATGGTGTCTCAAAACCAGCAACCACGGGGCCCAGCCCGTGCCAGATTTCGGACCTTGCCGGTTCTTTGTCTCGGGCGGTTCAGTTTAGATCGGGTTGGCTTGGGTGGTTCGGCTCAAGGGTCGGTAGCATTACTCACAACAAGAGGGTGTGGTGGAAGAATGAATCCAGGCTGGTCTCTTGGTTGTTTATTTAAGACAACTCCTCAGTGCTACTGACTTCCAAGTAGCTTCCATAAAGAAATGTTCCAGCTGTACTTTCCTATTCCATTTAGGTGGGACAATCAATACCCATCGCCTGTTTAACTAGCAACTGTCTTTAACAAAGTGTCTGCCGTGCAGTGCGATTATTTACACATTGACAGGTAGGACCGCTCGGGGGCATGGGAAAAGACCAGCGCGCGTAGCCGATAACTAGTCTGGCCCACCGTTGCACCAATGCGGCACCTAGCCAAACAAGCCAGTAAGTTATTTTACTCATTTAATCAGCGTTAAAATTCATGCATGGCAGCTTGTGGCAATGCCCGGTTTTTGGACCTCTCCCGTTTTCGGATAGCAGGATTTGAGATACCGTACCTTTGCTGTTCTCTTAGTGGTGCTCTCTTTTCAATATAATGGGGTTAACCTGAGTGCCCAGTGGCCTGTTTCAGTGATATGAAAGCTCACACAACTTGAAGAGCCAATTTTGAGCCAATTAACTTATCATTTGTGCAGTCTCGCTGTTTGCAAATTGGCTACCATGCGCATACAATTCAGAAGTGATTAATAAGCTGTGAAACACACTTACACATCTTGAGAATCAAAAATGCTATCATAAGTGCAAATTCACCCCAGAGTGCTTCCATTGATCAGCCACATTGATAAGCCTATTGCTGAACACAATCTCCTTGAGACATTTGCTTAACTGTTGAAAAAGTAACCTTTTAAAAATAATAGTTGAAGATATGCCATTGTCAAATCATAAAGCTCACAGGTATTCTGTTCCTAAGTGAACCCACTTCCTGGCTGGCAAAGTATTCCATCGGAATTCCTAAAGCTTCTCACATAGTTTAACATCAGCGATGATGGCATTTTACAGAGATTCTGTCCCACAGCTAATTTTTAACGCATCACCTCACACCCTCTGCAGTTCAAGTATCCTCCAACATGACAGTGATAACCTGTCCTGATGCCTTACACTCACTCCTTTTGCCACTGATCATGGGAGCCTTTGCAAAACCAATTCATGCTGATGAAGAGCTGCTGTTGCAGTTTGTCACCATAAGCTGTTACTTCATGTGATAAAAATCTACTCACCGCCGAAAATTATCAAACAAGATCAATTATTCAATGTTTTCTCATGTTAATTTCAGTACATTTGGAATAATAATGTTAATTTCCATCAATCTTTGTGCTTTCGTTGCCTGCATAGTTCCGTGATGGTGCTCTTGTCTGAATCAGTGGATTTTGGGTCCATTCCAGGACTTCAACATTTAATTAATGTTAACACTCTGGCCCAGTTGTCGTTGGGGGTGCTATGTTATGGAAAATACCATACTTTGGATCAAACGCTAAACTGAGGCCAGTTGAAACGGGCATAAAAAAATTCTCATAGCACATTTTTCAGAAAGTGCCCAGAACCCCTAGTCTCTTGATCAGTATCCAACTGTAACCAGAACAGTTACAGCAATTCCTTCTCTTGCCACCAGAGTATCATCACCTGAAACCCGCAACGATCGATCCTCTCCTCCCGCTTTTGCTCATCTACATGCAAATGATGACACCCAGCTTGACCTCTCTAACCTACTTCTGAACTCTTCTATTGCCCCTATGTCAAACTGCTTGACTGACAGCCAGTCTTGGATGAGACAAAGCTTTCTGTAAAAAACAGGACAAAGACTGAAACCATTGATTTCTGCCCCCAACCACCATTCCCCCCCCAGCCCCGCACAGACTCTGAACCTTCAAATCCCTGGCCAATGTTTCAGGCTGATTCAGATCATTCAGAATCTTGGAGCTGTGTTTGAAGCCAAGCTGAAGTTCCTGCCTTATATGCTCTCTATCCCCAAAACTGTCTACTCCCTCCATCACATTAGCTGCGTCTATCTCTGTTTTAAGCAGCCTAAACCCTCGTTGGAGCTTTTCTTCACCTCCAGAATCAAATACTCCATTTCTCTCTTGGACCGTCTCCCTTTTCTCAATGTTGGCAAATTTAAATGCATCCAAAACTCTGCAGCCCATATCCTGTTTCACATCGATTAGCGCTCACCATTCGTATCCACTACCACAGATGTACATTGATTCCTAACACCCAGCACCTCAAATAAACAATTCTCACCCCTGTTTAAAAGTACAACCATGCTAGCATTCTTCTCTTTCTCACTAACCACTTCCAGCTCAACAAAACCCCTCCCTTTGCAGAACTCTCTGCTTCTCTGACTCAGGTCTCTTAGTTGAGGCTTCCTTCTCACACTTGCCTTGGCGACCTTACCTTCAGCCACTTAGCTCCTACTCCCTGGAATTCCCCTCACTAATCCCTTTTGCCTCTACACCTCCCTCCTGCTTTAAAACCCTCCACAAAACTCAACTCATTTACCAAGCTTTAGGTCACCCCTCCTAATCAGTCTTTTAGCTCAATGACCATTTTCCTCATGTTTTGATGAGGTGCTTTAGGAGGTCCTTCTATGTTTGAGGCACCATATACCACCAAGACTAAGAGACAGCACGGACAGAGTACCTTGGATTTCTGAGCCAGAACCAAATATTCACAAAGATGGAAACCGGCTTGCCAAAAAGCACTTGTCTTGTGAGGAAAGGTTGGACAGAAGGGGCTTGTTTCTACTGGAGTTTAGAAGAGTGAAGGGTGACTTGATTGAGGTATATAAGATCCTGAATGGTATTGACAAGGTGGATGTGGAAAGGATACTTCCTCTTGTGGATGAGTCCAGAACTAGGGGGCACTGTTTTAAAATTAGGGGTCGCCCTTTTAGGACAGAGATGAGGAGAATTTTTTTCTCTCAGAGGGTTGGGGACTTTGGAACTCTCTGCCTCAGGAGGCAATGAAGGCGGGGTCACTGAATATTTTTAAGGCAGAGATAGATAGATTCTTGCTAGGCAAGGGAATCAAAGAAGATTCATCAGGATGTTGCCTGGGCTGGAGCGTTTCAGCTATGAAGGGGGACTGGATAGACTAGGGCTGTTTTCCTTAGAGCAGAGAAGGCTAAGGAGGGACCTGATGCAGGTATACAAAATTATGAGGGGCATAGACAGGGTAGATAGGAAGACACTTTTCCCCTTAGCGGAGATGTCAATAACCAGGGCATATAGATTTAAGGAAAGGGGCAGGAGGTTTAAAGGGGATTTGAGGAAAAATCTTTTAACCCAGAGGGTGGTTGGAACCTGGAACGCACTGCCTGAGAGGGTGGTAGAGGCAGGAACCCTCACAACATTTAAGAAGCATTTTGATGAGCACTTGAAATGCCATAGCATACAGGGCTACGGGTCAAGTGCTGAAAAATGGGTTTAGAATAGACAGGTGCTTGATGGCCGGCATGGACATGATGGACCGAAGGGCCTGTTTCTGTGCCGAATAACTTTATGACTCTATGTTACTTGGAGTAGATGGGAATGTAGAACTCAAAACACAAACAGATCAGCCGTGATCTTATTGAATGGTGGAACAGGCTCAAGGGGCCGAATGGCCTACTGCTCCTTTTCAAATGTTCGTATGTTCACTCCCAGAGATACGAGCCAAGAAATTTTGAATAGTTACATCACAGATTTTGGTTCGTTCTCAAGCAACTTCAAGTTTGCAATATTAAAAATGGAAACCATGCAGGATAACTTCAATTGAATCTGCACGTGACATTCTGTATCTGGTGAGCACAGTCGTGCACTGCTTAAAAATTAAACCCCAGGTTGATCATTGAATGTTTCTCTTAAAATTCATAATAATGTTCATTAGAAATATTACAAGATAAATGGCTCTTAACTAAAGGCTCTTTATATATTGCCTTTAACGTCCCAAGCCTCTTCACAGGAGCATACTGTGCAACACATGAAGATGTTAAGACAAATGACCAAAAGCCTGGTTGACAAGGTAGGTTTTAAGGAGGAATTTGAAGGAGGAGGATGAGGCAGCGGAGAGAGGGACCCAGAGCTTAGAGCCTCACTGTCAGTGATTAAAATTGAGGATGTGCAAGAGGCGAGAATTGGAGGAGTGCAGAGATCTCAGGAGGCTGTAGGGCTCTAGGAGATAGGGAGAGGCAAGACCCTGGGCAGATGTGAGCACCGAGCTGAGAATTTAGAAGTGAGGCATTGCTGGACAGAGATAGTCAGTGGACACGGGGACGGACAGACCTTGGGGCAAGCTAGGGTCCAGGCAGCGGAGTTTTGGATGAGCTCAAGTTTACAGAGGGGCTGGAGGCGAGGCGAGACATTGAAACAGTTTGCTGTCATTTGGGTGCCAAGAATAACTGAGAGCTCAATGGGAGGGCGTGGCACACTACTGCCCAATTCACCCGTCCCTTGAGCTGTGCCCCACTGTGAAGCTGGCACCCAAACTGCGCCAAAGTTTCCACACAGACACTGGCGATTGGAGTTATCACAAATAAGATCCAGCACCTGCACTAAGTCAGTGAGGGAAATTGTACGAGTGATTATCTTAGGATCAAGCAAGGTGATGAGACGCGCCTCAGGCTCTTTCGGATACAGTCTTCATTTCCGAGCAAGGTGCATCAGAAATGGTGCATGTTTTTGAACCAATAAGTTGCTTCGTGCTCAATGTTTGAGACCTGACTAACGCGCAGTTGGAGTACATATGGATTGCACCTGACAGAAGGCAGAAGATGAAAATGTTGGGGGGTTGGGGGGAGGTTAGGAAGGGGTTCACAGAAACTGAATAGGCAGCAGGAAAGGTACGAAACGATGCCAGATCACTCGTGGCGTTGAGAGGGTAGAAGTTAGACAGCACCCACCCCAAGAGCAGAGAGTGGGGACTGACAGCAAGTGAAGCTAGTACCACCATGAGAGTCAGTGCAAACATTTGGTCACACACACACACACATATATACACACACACACACACACACACAAGCGATGGGCTGTATTCACTGCAATGAAGATCGAGTTACTTACTATACTGGAACTCTTCGCCCTGTGATCGCAAACGCTGAGCCCCAACACAACCCTCTCTCTCTCTTTCTCTCTCTCTTTGACTCCGCTTTCAGCCTGAAAGCAACCACTTCCCCCTGCCGAGAGGAAGTGAAGTGTGGAGAACACCCGCTCCACTTGCAGATATGAACATGTTGGAAAACGGAGAGGAACCCGTCCATGGCAAGAAGCCAAAGAGAAGTGACGGTCTCTCCGTGTGGGCGCCGAATGGTTTTGGTGTGTGTTGGATCAGGAATAGGATCAGTGGGATCTTTCTATTCCTTTCCAACATCCCGAGTGGCTACCTACCTATCTTGGCAGAACTTCATTTGACAGAGCATTTCTTAATTGTTTTGTTTACATCCATGACATGGCACTATTTAGACAGAGATAACGCCCTTCAGCACCTTCCCTCATAGGCAGTTCCTCGGGATTGGGGGTGACTTGCTTCCACGCTGCCCTCATGGGTTCTGAGAAAGGGCAATGTGCCCAATGCACCATCTGTAAGCTCTGCCCCACGCAGGAGAGGGTGGTGCCTGAAGGGTCGGGGAGATGAGTTTGATGGGAGCTTTTTGCGCTTCCTCCCATGCCTCACCTTTGCCCTCGGCATCTTCCCAATGAAGGCGTGCGATGTGTTTGGTGGTTTTCTGAAGAAACCTCCATTTTGATCGGCCACCAACTAGGGTCTCCCGTGAGTCGCCGGGAATGGTTGATCTCTTCAGGGATTCCTTGAGGGCATCCCAAACGTATTTCCACTGTCCTTCTGGGAGAATCCTGCCACGACGGAGTTCTGTGTCGAGCAGTTGCTTTGGAAGTCTGGCGTCAGGCCTAGGAATGACATGTCCTGCCCTGTGGAGCTGGTTTTGAGTGACTAGGGCTGGATGCTGGGCATGTTGGCTTGGGAGAGGGCAATGCTGCTGGACCACCTTTTCCCTGTTCCTGTGTGCTTCGGAGACATGGACAACCTACAGTGGTCACCTCAAAGAACTGGAGAAGTACCACTAGTAGTGCCTTTGCAAGATTCTCCAAATCCGGTAGCAAGGGTGGCAGTCCAACAGCCCCAACTGACAGTACGAATGCCAGCGCCAAAGCCACAAGCCATACCATTCCCACTGCCAACACTTACACCTCTTGCTGATAATCGACCTCAGTATATTCAAATTCTAACTCTGTGCCACCTGGGGGGAGAAAAAAATTACCGACACCATCAGTTGTATTAACCAATCCCGGCTTGGCAATCGTCACTCCCAAATCCCAAGAAACGTTCCCAAGTTGGCAGGATTCTCTATTCGGGGAGCTGTTTCCAGTTGTGATGATGGTCAAGATTAACTTGTATAAACATCAAGCTGTTCCCCAGTGGAGAACTTCCAATATGGTTTCCCAAGATCACAATGTAAATAGGGGTGAGAAGGGCCATTGCACTATCTTAGCTAATTCATACTTTTTAAAGAAAACCTCCAGTGCCCACTGGCCAACGTAAGTGGCCACAAGGTTTTCCCTCCACAATCCTCTATTCCAATAGCCAATGTGAAAAACTCCCTGATGTCAACCTTAAGTTTGCCTTTCACCAGTTTGGACCTGTGTCCCCTTGACTGCCTGTCCATGTTTAACTTCAAGTGCTACTGAAGATTCTCCTCCTCTGTAACATTTACTATCTTATATTCCACTTTACTCACAAAGTCCCCTCTCAGTCACCAACTTCCCAGGTTGACGGGCCCAAGTTTCTCCTGACTTTGCCCAATTCCCTGACATTTGGTTCCCTGCACAATCTCCATGGCTTGAATGTCTTACTGGACATAGTACTGGAGAAGTGGACAACCAGAGCACTGCAAGGCTTCAGCATTAGGAACTAACTCAGCATTGGTTAATTTAAGCAGTGTAGTTCAACACTCCATCATTATCAATATCATCAGTACAGTGTCATGAAGAGATATTAATGTGTATAATGTTATTGGAAATTATTTTAAAATTGGACTTGTAGCAGGGTCTGTGTCTGTGTGTGGCTTAATTGGATTAAAGCCAGCCAGTCTGGGTGCTTTGATGTAAAGTAGTTTGAAATGTTAATTAGATAAACGTAAGGCTTGAAGGTAAAGAGGACATTTGCATTTGTTGAATAAACCATTCAAAAGAAGGGAGTAAAATCTTGCACCTAGCTAGGGATACCAAGCAATGTGTTTATATTACTGATAAAATTGGTACTATGAAAGTTAGAAGAGGTGGAATTCAAAGTGCTTGGTAATACAATGAGAATTTGCATTCAAAGGAAAGGTTAGGTACAAACAGAAAGGAGTTTTATATGTACAGGTCAGAGACATGTAAAATCTAAGCAGCCTCTAAGCCTTACAACTGTGTAAAGGAACCAACTTGAAAGGAACCTTATTTTGAATTGATAAGATAAAATGTGCTTTGCCTGGTGTCTGTTCAAGTCTATGGATTATTGTTGCCTTGGGAAGATTTACCTGGGAGTGAGTAATTTGGGGATTTGTTTAAAGGTTATTATGGTAGTAATTTGTAGACATGTGTATATGTTTAATTTCTTGTTAAATTAATAAATGTTTAATTTAATTTATATAAAGAACGTCTTGAGGCTTGGTGGTTTTATTCCTGAATTCAGAGTTGCATCTCAAACATACCAATTGATAATATAGTTTATGACAGTTGTTCAAGTTTCCCTCTGGGATTTAAACAACTCAGCTTTTATCAACTGCTGTGTCATAACAATAGTCATTATTAATACCATTGCTAATATCAGTAGCATTAACACCAGCAAGATAACTAAAACAAAAGGCACAATTATTAGTGTCATGAAAGTATAATAATTTTCATAATATTTTTCTGGTTTATTGTGATGTAGGTTTATGGGGTAAGTATAGTTGGGTCTGTCTGTGTGTGATTTAATCACATTTGGAGTCAAGTAGACTGCAAGCTTTAACTCATCAAAAGAAGCTAGGTGCTTGACTTGCTAATGAGTAAACATGGATGATGGCTTAGCATGTAATGTGCGAAAGGGATTTTCATTTTTAGGAAGGTGAAGGGAGATTTGGATTTCAAAGGGATTTTAGTCCGTTTACAGCTATCCAGATAAGCAAGGCTATGGAATGTGTTTATTTTTCCCAAAGGTTACTGACAATAAATAGCAACATGAAAGTTTTTATATTTTGAGGAAGATACAGTTTCAAAGACATATGAAATGATAGAATTTACATATTAAAAGAGAGAAACATACATAAAAGAGAATGAGGCAATGTGTCATTAGAAGGCCCTGTGAGATCCAACAGAAGTGTGTGAAATAACCTTAATGAAGCCTCCAGCTTTTGCGCATAAGCCTGCTGTCTACAGAAACTGAAGCTGGGGAAAAAGCCATTTTGAATTCCACTGTCCAGGGTATTGTGTTAATTTGCTGTGCCTGTTTAAAATCTAAAATCTATTTTTGGAGCATTGCCTTAAAAGATGTGTAACTGGGAGTCAGGTTAATTAGGAATTTTAAGAATTATTATAGTCGTAATTTGTCGTCCTATGTATGTGCTTGGAATCTTTTTGTTTTATTAATAAATATTTTTATTTTAATTTTTAAAAAATCTCCAGAAGTCTTGGTGGACTTATTACTTCTGAAATCGGTGCATGCATCTCAAAATAAATACAAATTGCAAAACCGTTGTGATAGTGTGACCGTGGGTTTGGTCTGCCTGACACACATCACCTGCCACATCATAACATTAGTGGAGCCAATAACAATTCCAATTTTATAAACAACATTACAGCCAGTACAATTAATGCTTCAACACCACCAATGTACAATATCTTACTCACACGGTGAAAACTGAACAAGCTCATGACCTTTTCATGTTGTCCAAAGCAATAACCTTGCCCTTTCAAACTAAAACTTGATGCAAAATTCTCCAGTGGGAAGCATCAGGCTGAAAAACATTAGTCACTCATTATTCGGATAGATTGTCAACCCAGTATGAAAAATAGAACCATGAGTCTTTATCAACTGTCCTCTTAGACTTGACGAAATCTGCAGACTTCATGGAACTCAAGCGCTTTGCACATCCTTGATGGTGACTCCCACATATACACTGTCCGTCAGTCAAATTCCATCTCATTCACCAACCCAAGCGTCAGCCCTGGCTTGTAGTTCAAAGGTCATCGGGGTCAATAGAGTAAGAACCTTCCCCCTTTTTAAGCAAAGGAAAGACAAATTTGTTTTATAGCCATGCGCCTGGAAAATAAAAGCAAATGTTCAGTCAAAGCAGCAGCTATGAACATGAAGTGCAAGAAAAATCCTTGGTAAAAGGTCCAGGTCCACAGCTAATAATATTACCGATTATATAAATGACCAACTGGCCTTAGAGAGGGAGCACGTGACGCCCAACAGTACACTAGAGGACTTCCACAACTGGTGGGCACTGCAGGGGCTGGAGTACATCATCACCCCCAGTGGTTTAATTAGTTAAGTTGCCTTTCACATTTTTGCTTTAGTAACAGAGCCCCGTCAGGGGCTACCACCCTCTCTCTTGATTTTTCCTTAAGCTATTGAGCCTTTTGTTTAACAAAAAAAGGAGTATAACTGATCAATGAACAAAGCACAATCACACCCAGGTTTAAATCAAAGTAAGATTCAATAAAGACCCACTTAAAAATCAAAAGTGAAGCAGAAATAAAATTACAAAAATTAGTGATAGCCGGGATTAGGCTTAGGAGAGCAGCTCAAAGGCAGGTTGGTGGAAGAATGATCCAGAAGGGGAGGGGGGAAGGGATGTTTGGACATTGATGTTGTGGTATAATTTGTGGAAAGTTAATTGCCACGCATGAGGGAAAATACGGTGACAGTATTCTTTTTGTCTGCAACACAGTTTCGCTGATCATATCTTGTAGGGAAGTTGATTGTTTATTATTTTATGGTCACCAAGGCAGAAGATAGAAAGGTCATCTGTGTGCAGTTGACGCTATTCATGCCCAGTTAGGTCGGACTGCTGGAGATACACTTTGACCCAAACTTCTGCTCATTCGTGGCCAGGTGGGCACAACACCTTGCCCAATTGGTGCAGTCGTGCCACACAACACTCAAGAGTGTAGATAAAATCTGAAAACAGTGTCAGCGGCTTTTTTTGCAACAGCAATGATGCCTCAGAGATCTGTCCATTAGGCCACGCCCACTCATAGAAAATGCCCGGGGATTTAAAGAGGCCTTGCGGCTGTTAGCACTCAGTCTGAGTTCCACAGCAGCCATCGCTGCCTCGGAGCTTGTGACCCCGAGGCTTTGTCCCGTGACCCCACTGGGTGGGGGAGGGGGTACAGTCACGACCCATAGTTTGGCAAATCCTCCTCTGGACGGATTCACCCTCATTCTCAAGAGTTGCCTTCAGGCAATTCTCATTTAAAACCACTGAAATGTTTGAAGATACAGGGCAGAATCGCCCCAGATTTGCACCGAGTGCTGTTACAGGTGAGAAAAACGACGTTTGAGCTGCCGGCCGTGATAGCGGATTTTTGCTGCATCGTCCCCTTCCCAGTACGTCATTAATGATGCATTCACGGGAAACACTCTGGATCGCTGGCGGACAGGCTCGGACTTGTCCGCCACGCCATGACCTCAGCTCTCCCTCGCTCCGGGCGTCATGTTGAAAACGTGCCAGAGCGCAGCCTACTTCACGTCTATAGACCAGGACTGCTCCAGACGACAGACGGCCCCAAATGCAAAGGTGATGGCGGCCCTCTCTCTGAGGCGCCTGCTGGATGTAGAGGAAGGCTTCCATGAACACCTCTACCCCTGGTCTGGCCACAGGAGATCCACCAGAATCACCAATCCGGCCTGGGAGGCAGTGGCAGCGGCTGTCAGCACCACCGGAGCACAGAGGTCAGAGGTCAGCCACCCAGTGCAGGGTGAGGGTGAATGCTCTCATCTGTTCCACCAGGGTAAGTCAACCACCTCATCACTCTGAACACACACACACACTCCCAAACACATCACACACCCACAGGGATCTCACACCTCAAGGGAAAATACACACCCTAGCATCACCATCCTTATATCCTCTGGAGCTCACACCCTCATCCTGTCCATGGCTCCGTTCACCACACAGACATTCCACACAGTGCCATGTGTCCTGCTCACACTCTCTCTCCACCTGTTTCCATGCAGGAGAAGCTGGCTCACAACAGCAAGGAGAGGTCCCAGACTGGGGGTGGAGTGGTCCACATTAGGCCCCTCACTCACTTTGGGGACCGTGCCCTTGCGCTGACTGATGAGGACATGAACCATGCCTGGGGTGACGGTGAGGTCAGTGGTGAACATGCACGTGAGGATCCTGCACCATATCACCCCTCTCTCAGCACAGCTGTGAGTGCTCTCTCTCTCCTGCTTTTGTCCCTACTGACATGCACTCGTTCTCTGTACTTTGGCTCACAGGGAGCTCTGCAAAGCGACCAACACCCTCAGCCAGCCAGTCCCTCAGCTCCAACCAGGTCCTCACCTCCAGCCAAGAGGAAACCTCCTCCACTGAAGAGTTGGAAATAAGCAGCTTGGAAGACCCGTCACTGCACTTACCCACACCCTGCACCAGGGCAGAGACACACACTTCGGTGGCGCCTAGATCTAGAGCAGTCCCTGATGGTCACCACATGGACGTGTGCCCACAGCAGGGGGAGGCAGGTTCAGCCCAGCTCCCTAGCACTCGTAGGGCTGCTGAGGAGGAGACATCAGTCAGGCCCGAGTCGGATGACGAGTCTCTGGATTTGGTCTCCCAACTCATTGTGCAGAGTCAACAGAATCACAGTATCACAGAATCTTTACAGTGCAGAAGGAGGCCATTCGGCCCATTGAGTCTGCACTGGCTCTCTGAAAGAGCATTCCACCTAGCCCCACTCCCCTGCCTTATCGCTGTAACCTTGCACATTCTCTCTTTTCAGATAGCAATCCAATTCCCTTTTCGATACCTCGATCGAATCTGCCTCCACCGCCCTTTCAGGAAGTTTGTTCCAGACTCCAACCACCATCTGGGTGAAAAATTTTTTTCCTCACATCACATTTAATCCTTTTGCCAATTATTTTGAATCTGTGCCCTCTAGTTCTTGATGTTCTCTTGAGTGGGAACAGTTTCTCACTATTTAATCTCTCCATACCCTCAGGATCTTGAATACCTCTATAGAGTCTCCTCTCAGCCTTCTTTTCTCCAAGGAAAGCAGTCCCAATCTCTCCAATCTACCCTCATAGTTACAGCTCCTCATCCCTGGAATCTTTCTTGTGAATCTCCTCTGTACTCTCTCCAATCCCTTCACATCCTTCTTCAAGTATAGCGCCCAAAACTAGACGCAGTACTCCAGATGAGGCCTAACTAGTGTCTTATACAAGTTCAAGATGACCTCCTAAATCTTGTTTTCAATGCCCATATTAATAAAGACCAAGATACTATATGCTTTATTAACTGCTCTCTCAATATGCCCTGCCACCTTCAATGACTTGTAGAGGAGATTTACCAGGATGTTGCCTGGGCTGGAGAGTTTTAGTTATGAGGAGAGATTGGATAGACTGGGGTTATTTTCCTTGGAGCAGAGGAGATTGAGGGGGGACCTGATTGAGGTGTATAAAATTATGAGGGGCATAGATAGGGTAGACAGGAAGGAACTTTTCCCCTTGGTGGAGGGATCGATAACCTGGAGGCATAGATTTAAGATAAGGGGCAGGACGTTTAGAGGGGATGTGGGAATCTGGAACTCACTGCGTGAAAGGGTGGTAGAGGCAGAAATCCTCATGACATTTAAGAAGTATTTGGATGTGCACTTGTGAGGCCATGGCATACAAGGTTATGGGCCTAGTGCTGGAAAGTGGGATTAGAATAGTTGGGTACTTGTTTGACCGGCGCAGACTTGATGGGCTGAAGGGCCTTTTTCTGTGCTGTGGACCACTATGGCTTTATGAATCAATGATGTACATATACACTGAGGTCCCTCTGTTCCTACACCTCTAGCAGGGGAGCATCACACAAAGCTTTGGAAACCCTCAAGAGAGTTGCACGTGAGTTGGAGGAGTGTGTCCGCCTGGTCTCTGATGACATGGTGCCCACATGTGAATGTGAGGAGGTCTCTAAGTGAAGGATGGTGGACACCTTGGTGACGCTGGTCCAACAGGACATGGAGATATGCGCAGACCTGCACCTCCATCACAGGAGCCATGTGTCAGTTCCTACAGTGGCAACCTGAGAGGGAAACGAGGCACCTCGACATCTCCCCAAGGGTGTTCCTTCCCCTCAGGGAGTCAGGCCAGGGCTCCCGGGCACCCAAAGGGAGGAGGAGCGGCAACTGGACACCCCTGGGTCATCCACTCAGGAATCTCAGAGGTGGTCCTCTCTCTTGCCTGTGACCCCTTCAACCTTGCCCTCTGTCACCGCAGAGGGAGCAGCTGATCCTCAGGAGGACAGCCAAAGCAAGCTGGGGCCGTCTAGGCCTCGGTCTCTAGGTGACCCATGCCTAAGTGACCAGAGGCAACAGGGCCAACCATTACGCAGGCTGTCTCCACCTCTGCTGCAGATGTTGGAAGAAGTGGTCGGCCTAGAACAGTTAAAAAGTTCTGATTATGTGGTTGCACGGGTGAGCACATTTTGTCATTTTATAATGTGAAAATATACCCACTTTCACTGAATAATGTGGAATATTGTCTTTCACTTTCACTGACAGGTTTCGGGAGTCCTCCCCCAACATCCACCATCCAGCCCCCTGCCACCAGCAGTTCAGCTTCACGCAGCCAGACCACGAGTGATCCTGGAGGGAGAAGTGTGTGTGTGTGTGTGTGTGGGGGGGGGGGGCAGGGCCTTTTGGAGCCTCATGCAAGCACTCTCCCAGGCACGCAGAGCCTTCCTCCATCACACTCATCTCACTGTCCTGAGCAGTTTCAGTGCTGCCTGCTAGAGTCCTCTTTCAGTTGTCCATCTGAGCTGCCCTGCATCTCCGCCCACCCACTGACCGCACTCCCTGTGTCCAACACGAGGCTCCGCTCACTTTCCATTTGTGTGAAATGGCCATAGTAAAGTTTTTGATTAGCTCCCCCATCCTTTCCCCTCCCCCACTCACCCATTTCCTTTCTCCCATCACAGTTCATCCCCCTGCCGACGTTCCCTTCCCCCTCCCCACCATTACCCTAGCCTTGTCATTCCAGGATGTCCAGGTGAATGTACATGTTCCCTACCTTCCTGAGAACACCACCCCCATCCACATTGACCTCCCTAGCCTCCTCCTTCCCACTCCCAGGGTCTGTGCCTGTCTCCATGTCCCCACCAACCACCCTCACCCTCCCACCCTACTGGTTCCCTCTGCCCCCCTACCACTCACCATTCCCTCCTACCACTCCCACCCTGGGTTCGGTCCCCATGAGGCACTCATCAACTCCACAGACCCCTCCCTTGTGCATCCTTGGACATCCCCTCCCTCATTCCCTTCTCCATCCTTACTGCTTCCTCCGCCCTTACTCCCTCCTCCCTCTCCCCTCTGAAATCCCTCCTCTCCCTGTACTCCCTCCTCCCCCCGACACCTTCCCCCTCTGAACTTCCTCCCTTACACCTCCCTTCCCCCTTACACCTACCTCCCCACATGCACCATTCTCCCCATTACACCTCACCCTCCCATGCTCCTTCCTCCCCCCATAGTCCTTCCTCCCCCAAGGCACCGTCCTTCCCCCTCCCAACCTCAGCCCCCCGACACCCTTGCCTCCTCCTGCCCACACTTCCTACCTCAACCCTCCCCCGTACACCTTCGTATGCCTTCCTCTCCCACTCACACCTAGACCTTCCTGTCTCACTGCGCCTCCCCAATGCCAATCATCTGTACCAGCCCATGGCGAGATCTGTAAAGTCCCGAAGCAGGTCCGAAGCATCGACGGAGGCCATGGAAGATAGTGCGAGCCCATGGGGAAGTCCACGAAGTAGTGAAGCCTCAGTGGAGTCAAAGCTGCTGCGTGTAGACCTCCCACCTTCAGGGAACTGCTTTATGACTGAGCCATGCGCATGAGAATCCACCCAGCATGCGATGCCCGTGTCCCTCCAGCATCTCCTTCCCCTCGGATGTCCACGATCTGAGCAAGGCCCTAACGGTGAGTCCCGACTTCTGCACGTCACACTCGCCCAGTTGTGCCCAGAGCCAGCGTGTTTTCCCGCCAGTGTAACGTTAAATCCGGCGTGGGAGGGAGGGGGAATGGAGGGGGAACGATTCGGGTCGGGCCTTACTTTGCACCCCATTAGCGGAATGCAAACGGGGCTCACTCCAGCCTCCAGCGGGATCTGCAGTCCGCCACGGCGGGCACCTCGGATGATCCGGCTGGGATTTCACCTCGGATGACCCCCGCCGCTAACAGGAGGGGACAATTCCAGCCCCAGTCTCAGCGGTACCCTTAAACAGCTATCTTATGTTCCTGAAGATAGGTTTGGATGGCATTCATGTGAAACCAAACATGCGGAGTGCTCTGAAATGAGTCAGGCAGTTTGCACAGGAACAGAAACAGAGTTAGAGTTTAAGGTCGATGAACTTTCATCAGAGCTGGAAAAATTAAGAGATGTTGCAAAAGATTTATAGTCACTTTAGACTGTGGTCAAAGCTGGCTCCATATTGGTGCAATTTTTTTAGCTAACCATAAGTGAAAATTAATACACAATGTGTTTGATCAGCAGTTTTTTGTCCCAAAAACATACTTTATTCATAAAATTTGTAAAAATACATTACAAAACATTTCAACATGAAAATTAGAGAAGGTGCAATAAAATTCAAAGTGTTTCCACTTCTAGGTGCCTCGATACAATTTAATTCTCTTAATATTTATAATATAAACTGCATGTCAGGCATGCAGCCTGGGAACAAAACATTTCAAATTCAAAAGTCACAGCAAGTGCAATAGAAGTCAGCTTTCCTTCATATTTCTTTCTGAGGTGCCTCGATACAATTTCAATACTCTTGATATTCTCAAAGTACATTCAATGTCCGGCATAAAGACGAGCAGTTTTCTTTTGCAAAAACTATACTTCATACATAAAATATCTGAAAGCACATTACAAAAAGGTTTCCAAAATAGATCTGGTTGCACTCTGAGGTGCTTCAATATGATTGTGGTTCATATAATATTCACTGAATACATTTACTGTGAGCCGTACAACCCGAGGGGTCTATACAATTCCCAGCCCCTCGGTGCACTATGGCAGAAAGGTCTTAGACAATGACCTTTCCCCATTGTGCCTTTGTGGCGGCTGCCCCAAGCTTTAGTGCGTCCCTCAGCACGTAGTCCTAGACCTTGGAATGTGCCAGTCTGCAACACTCGGTCGGGGACAACTCTTTGCACTGGAAGACCAACAAGTTTCGGGCAGACCAAAGAGCATCTTTCACCGAGTTGATGATCCTCCAGCTGCAGTTGATGTTTGTCTCGGTGTGTGTCCCTGGGAACAGCCCGTAGAGCACAGAGTCCTGTGTCACAGCACTGCTCGGGATGAACATCGACAAAAACCACTGCATCTCTCTCCAGACCTTCTTTACAAAGGCACAATCCACAAGGAGGTGAACAACGGTCTCTTCCCCACCACAGCCACCTCGAGGGCAGCATGCGGAGGGGGTGAGACTCCTGGCGTGTAAGAAGGATCTGACGGGGAGGACCTTTCTCACCACCAGCCAAGCTATGTCTTGGTGCTTGTTGGAAAGTTCTGGCGATGAGGCCTTCTGCCAAATGACTTTGACAGTCTGCTCGGGGAACCATCCCACAGGATCCACCATCTCCTTTTCCCTCAGGGCCTCTAGACATTACGTGCCAACCACTGCCTGATGGACTTGTGGTCAAAGGTGTTTCTCTGCATAAATTTTTCCACGAGGGACAGGTGATACAGCATGGTCCAACTACTTGGAGCGTTCCACGGCAGCGTGGCCAGACCCATCCTTCGCAACACTGGAGACAGGTAGAACCTCAGCACGTAGTGACACTTGGTGTCCAGACCTGCAGTTTACAAGGAACAATTGAGAATTACATTACCCAGTTGATCATTAGGCAGAAAGCACAACCCAAATCCCTATCTCCTCTATGCATACATTTGTGCACCTGTCTCATGTCCTCCTTGGCCCTTCTACACTGAGAGGCACCCAAAATTTCTCAGAAATACCCAAGCTGCGGAGAAATCCATCCAAACACATCTTCCATACTCCCTCCCTCTATTCTACCCAACCATGCAACTACATATTCAGGCCCAGACCATAATTCGTAACAACATGCCTTTGTTTTCTGACTGTCTATAAGTTTTCTACAGTGAATGGAGAGCTTGAAACGAATGACCATACCAGCTGCAAAGAAACCCGAAATTGAACATCATTCCCTTTATTAATTCCAATGCAGGAGAATTAAAACTGCAATCTCGCAAACTTAATATTAAACAGCAAACTAGCAGAGGTTTAATACTGGAAAAGAATACAAGGAGATTACATTTTAACAAATAACAGGGGCTTTCTGATACACGTGACTACGGCTCAGGGTTTTGACAGATAACCATGCAGGCGGCTTCAAGTCTGAAACTGATCCTCCCTCACTCTGCCTGCACTCAGAACATCATCACTCGACACCAGCCACCAGTTGAGCTGAAAGCCGAAAGCAGGTCATTTTGAAGAACAGCACATTTAGCTCTTGCATTGCCTAATCTCTCCACAAACCCACGTCGCCTCTATCCATAAAGCATGAGAGGTTTTAAGCAAGTATTGGCCTTGGGAAAAAGGGCGAGGGGGAAAGGTTAAAGCACAGGCCTGTGATTGGGTGAAGGGCAAGAAGCAATGAAATGACAAAAGCGACCACATTGCTAGGCAATAGCGAGTGGCAAAGGGAGAAGGAAGGAGACAAAGGATGTGTCTGGCAGGGTTTCCTAATTGAAAGATGCGGTGCATTTCCTTGTTCTGTAGGTCCACCGTTCCTGGGATAGGGTAGGAAGTCAAGGACAGAGAGGTCAGAGCAGGAGTGAAGCAGTGAATTAAAATGTCAAGCCACTAGAAACTCAAGCCAATGCTTGCAGACTGAACAGAGGTGATCTTTCAAGTTGGTATACAGTATTTGCTGCTCACTATGGAGTGCCCTTTACATTGGGAAGACCAAACGCACATCGGGCGATCGCTCTGCGGAACATGTCTACTTGGGCCAGCCTGAGCTTCCAGTCATTTGTCTGTTACGAGCTCAAAGACTACATTCTGTCTAGCGTAGTGTTTTCACTGAACTGCTTGTGAGATGGTTGCCTGCAGGGAGTCTCTCAAGATTAGTCAACCCTGGAGAGGAAGAATGGAACTTTGCAATTTCCAGCTTGCCGTGTCTTCATCAACTTACAGAAAAGTAGCTGTAAAACCACTGAAAGAGGAAATGATTACATAAATGCTCCACAGTGTAGAAAGACTGAATGAGAAATCTTGTGCTTCCTGGTCCACTGGGGGCCATGATAAACCACAATTAGGAAGGCAGTTGATCTATAATGTATAATACACACACTTTAGGAATAGGAGAAAGCCCTTCCTCACCTGATAACAGGAATTGCATAGACAAGATGATGGAGCAGATTTATCACAAGGCACTGATAAATTAGAAGCCCATTTGGCCCATCTAAGGGATACACCCAGGGAGATCTTAAAGCCCCAGCACCTGCCGCTCATCCCTCTTCCCAGTGTATCATCCATTGTTTCTCAACCAAAGGCAGTGTTTTTGGCTGCAATCCTATATCTGGAAGTTCTATTCTGCGTGATCTTTCTATGAAGAAGAATTTCCTGACTGATATCAGTCCAGCACTGTGGGTGTACCCAGACCGCATGGACTGCAGCAGTTCAAGAAAGTGACTCACCACCACCCTCAAGGGAAATGAGGGATGGGCAATAAACGTTGGCCTAGTCATCAACGCCTACATCTCATGAACAAATAACTTAATAAGAAATTACCTTTTGCTTGTTTGTTGCCTTGTTTCTAGTTCTACTTCTGCACATTTTTCTTAATACCCTGATCTTTCTTTACGCCCTGAACAATATTATATGTTTCGACAGGATCAGCTCTCAGATGCTTTCTGTCATGAAGCTATTAATGTATATAATATTATTGGAAAATGCTTTTCTTCGAAATAGAGGTTTAGTCTATTGGTGTGTCTTAATTGGATTAAAGCCAGCTGGTCTGGGTGCTTTGATGTGTAATAGTTTTGATATGTGAGAGAGATAGTGTGCATTTGCCATTTTTGAATAGAGCACTCAAGAGGTGGGGTGAAAACTATCACCTAGCTAGCAGAGACCAAGCAATATATTTCTATTACTAATAAAATTGGTACAATGAAAGGAGTTTTATTGTTAAAAGGAGGAGTTCGAAGAGGCAGGTCATTTAATGACTTAATTGCCTCAATTGGCCATTGACAGGTCGGCAGGCACGCAGCTGATTTTACTGTGCCCCTGCCTTCCTGAAAATTTAAATCAGGCGCAGTGACATCGGGAGTTCGCCCCAAAGTCACTGCGTGTCATTCTACGCGTCGGCAAGTGGGCCCTGCCCCCGCTCACCGACTCGTAAAATTCTGCCCCAACAGGGTTGCTGTTGTCTTAATAGAGATTAGTTTGGGAATTTGTCCAAAGTTATGATAGTAGTAGTTTGTAGTCATGTGTACATATAGTTTAACCTGTGTAAATTAATAAAATGTTTCATTTAGTTTAATGTAAAACCTCAAGAACTGATGGTCTGATTCCTGAATTTCAAGTTGCATCCCAAACATAACACTTAAAATTATAGGTTATGACAGTTTATTCAAAGTTTTGCTCTGGGATTTTTAAATAACTCAGCTTTACCAACTACATGGTCACACTTCCTTCCTTGGTGAAAAAAGTTTCCCCGGTTCTTTCTCATGACTCAAGACACCGACACAGGAGGTCTCTACACTATCTCCACTGCTTTTCTGTCCCTGGTAGCTTGGTGACCAGAATTGGATGCATTGTTCGAAGTGCAGTTTGACCAGAACGCAATAAAATTGGACTACTTTGAGTTGCTGAGCCCAGCTAATTGGAATATTGGATTTAGGATCATGAGGAGGCCATTCGGCCCCTCGAGCCTACTCCATCATTTGATAAGATCATGGCTGATTTGGTTGTGACCTCAACACCACTTCCCTACCCGCCCACACCCACACCTCCCCCCCAATAACCCTTGACTCCCTTGTTAATCAAAAATCTAACTCGGCCTTGAATATATTCAATGACCCAGCCTCCAGTGCTTTCTGGGGAAGAGAATTCCACATACTAACGACCCCCTGAGAGGAAAAAATTCTCCTCATCTCCATCTTAAAATGGAGTCCTGTGTCCCCTAGTTTTAGTCTTCCCCAAAAGAGAAAACTTCCTTCGGCTATCCACCCTATCAAGTCCCCTCAGGATCTTACATCACCTCTCATTCTTCTAAACTCCAATGGGTAGAGGCCCAACCTCTTCAGTTTCTCTTCATAAGATAAAAATTTTTTGAATCAACCTTCTCTGAACTGCTTCTAACGCAATTATATCTTTTTTTTCAAATAAGGAGACTAAAACTAGCATTTCCAGATGTGGTCTCACCAAGGCCCTGTATGGCTGAAGTATAATTATAATCAATCCTGCACTGAAGCTTGAGGCATGATTTCTTCCACATTTGCATAACCCCTCCAAATATTTATTTGCCATCCTTCAATTGTTTTCTCATCCACCCCTGGGTTTACTCTGAACCCCCTGAAGAAGGGTCATATAGACTCAAAACGTTACCTCTCTTTCTCTCTCCACAGATGCTGACGGACCTGCCCGAGCTTTTCCAGCACTTTCTGTATTCATTACTCTGCATCCCCATTACGTTCAGTTTAATTAGTGGCCCTTTTGTTGGAACTTTATCAGAAGTGTTTTGGAAGTTGAGGAACATCGTGCTAGGCAACATGTTGAACCCAGGGAGTTTGGTCAGGCAGGGTCTTCCCTGTTTAAGTCCATGTTGACTGTTAACTGGCTGGTTGATGTACAGATCATTGTAGGGTGTTGGATACCATTCAGTCGGTCTTAATGAAGTCTTCGCATTCTGAAGTAGGTTAACTTTCTGTATTTATTAACTACAAGAACTGGGTACATATAAATATATATATATATATATATATATACATAAAGGTTCAAGCTGTGAGCTGCTTCCATGCTTGCATGTGTGCACAGATTTGTCCAACACTAGACTGACCCCTTGGTGCAGGGTCATGTGTTCTCTTACATCACTGTGTGGGTGGTACTGTACTCTGTTCCACATACTCTGTTCCTACATGTGCCAGACCCTTATATGACACAGATGATCCTCAAGTTTACTCTTGAAAATGCTCTTTTCATTGAATTTTGGTATTTTAAAAACATGCACCTGGCTCCTGGCTTAGATGTTTTCCAAAATCACAGTAAACATTATCATGTTGTGATCACTGTTCCCTCAGATATGACTTCTGCAACTTGGCCTTTCCTTGGGTCATTCATGAATACTAGGTCGAGATGAACAGTGCTTCTCATTGCTCTGTTGGCACACTTGGTAAAGACCAGTTACATACTACACCGGCTAACCCTGATTCTAAACCGCAATTTCAATTTTGTGTTGGGTTGATAAAGTCTCCCATTAAAATAACTTTCATGTCCTTTTCAAAGTCGAGTGAGTTGTGCTCCTCATGCTAACCAGGTGTAGCATATCCCTCGTGTTAGATTTTTATTTTGCATCACATTGTAAGTGATTTTTTCTTTGGCTTTCTACCCACTTTGGTGTCAACTTCTATTACCCCCCCCAGGTGTCCATGACATACTGGGTGATGCTGCCTTGTTCTCTGAACACCTTGTCTTATCCGACCGTATTATGCCCCTGAATGTTATATTAATTCCCATTCTCTGGATTTTACTGTTATTCCCACCACATTATATTTCCTTGCTCATCCCAAAGTCTTATTTTAAATAATCCTAATGTCCGTGCAGCACAAAATCTTACAGATTTGTCACCCCTTACTCTCCGCCTGTTCCTGGTCTCCAGGTTGAATGCTGATAACCTGGGCAATGATGATGTCGTGATAATTTCACTAGATCAGTAATCCTCAGGCCCAAGTTCCTATCCTGGGGAACAAAAACAGAAATACCTGGAAAAACTCAGCAGGTCTGGCAGCATTGGCGGAGAAGAACAAAGTTGACGTTTCGAGTCCTCATGACCCTTCAACAGAACTAAGTAAAAATAGGAGAGGGGTGAAATATAAGCTGTTTTAAGGTGGGGGGGTGGGGGGAGAGAAGTTGGGGGGGGGGCGGGGGGGGTGCGGGTGGTGGTTGTAGGGACAAGCAAGCAGTGATAGGAAATTTAATTGGAGAGACCAAACGCAGACTGGGCGACTGCTTTGCAGAATACCTTCGGTCTGTCTGCAAGAATGACCCAGACCTCCCCGTTGCTTGCTAGTTTAACACTCCACCCTGCTCTCTTGCCCACAAGTATTGCTCTCCTATCTTGGGGATGTGGGTTTATTATAGCTGGTGAGATTGAAAATCAATTAATTAATCAATTCAATTTTTAAATTAAAAACTCTGGAGTTGAAAGCGAATCTCAGTCATGATGACCACAAAACTATTGTCGATTGTTGTAAAAAAATTTGGTTCACTGATGTCCTGTAAGTGAGGTGGGGGTGGAAATCTGCCATCCTTACCTGGTCTGGCCTACATGTGACTCCAGACCCACAGCCATGTGGTTGACTCTTAACTGCCCTCTGCAGTGGCTGAGCGAGCGTCTCAGTTCAAGGGCGATTAGGAATGGGCACCAAATGCTGGCCTTGTCAATGACACCCACACCCCATGAAAGAATGAAAAAGCCTTGAACCTTATAATCTGTCTGATCTTGGATTTTATTTTCACGCTGCTTTCTCTTAAATGGTTGAAATGATTTCCAATGTTGCCACAATATTCTGTGAAGCCTTTTCGTCTTACCTGATTTAAATGCGATGTAGAAGGAATAGGCTGGATGGGCTGGATTCTTCCTTATATTTTTAGGGGCTACGTACACTCAGGTGCAGAGGCCAGCTTGGTTATTTTCATTTGCTGAAGCAATTAATTCGAGAACTCCTTGTTTCCCCTTTTGCTCCTTGGCTGACACTCCAGAGCAGCACTGAGGGAGCACTGCCATCTTTCAGAGGAGATGTTAAACCAAGGCCCCAACCTGCCCTACTCCAGCGGGCTGAAATGATCCTCTCATGCTATTTCTGTGAAGAGCAAGGGGGTGTTCTCCCTGGCGCCCTGGCCAATGTTTATCCCTCAATCAGCATCACCAAAAAAAAAACACAAGTCCAAAAGCAAAATGCTGCAGATGCTGGAAATCTGAAATAAACGTACAAAATGCTGGAAATACTCAGCAGGTCTGGCAACATCTGTGGAGAGAAATTGCATTGATCCTTTGGGCCATGGGTTCTGTTGAAAAGTTGTGAGTTCTGTTGAAAGGTGCGACCAGATCTGCTGAGTATTTCCAGCATTTTGTGTGTTTATTGAATTAAAAAACAGATTATCTGGTCATTACCAGGTTGCTGTTGCGTTTGGGAGTGGGATCGTGCTGTGTGCAAATTGAATGCCGCGTTTCCTACATGACAACAGTGTTTATGCTTCAAAAGCACTTAATTGGCTGTAAAGCACTTTGAGATGTCCGGTGGTTGTGAAAAGGACTATATAAATGAAAGCCTTTTATTCTTTTCTCTCATCCTGCTCAATACTCCCCCTTTACACTCTTAGCAACAATCTCTATCAACCATGGCTCATACCTCACATTCATAGCTTCACGTCACCCTCCACACCTAACGTTGCTGCAAAGTTTCACACTCACCATCTCACAGCTAGCATGCGTTTTTAACTATTCGATCTTGATAGGCACATCAGCCAAACATGTTGCATGTCACTCAATGACATGCTTCCTCTCTCTTGCAGGACAAGGTGATACACAGCCAAAACGAGCAACAGCGAGTTGGTGGGGGCCAGACATTGCTGTATAAATTCACCTTGATGGAGGAGATAGTGCTCACCTTCATTGGAATGGGCATGATTGAGGCTGTAGCCTGTGACGGAGCTAAAGAAATAGAAACTGACAATCTACTCATATCTAATCCTCTTTTCCATTTTCCCGCAAGCCACAATTACTTCAGGTATTACAGCTATACATGGTGTACATAAGAACATATGAATTAGAAGCAGGAGTAGGCCATTCGCCCCTCGAGCCTGCTCTGCCATTCAATAAGATCATGGCTGATCCGATTGTGGCCTCAGCTCCATGTTCCACCTAGCCCCAATATTGACTCCCTTGTTTGTCAAGAATCTATCTATCTCTGCCTTAAAAATATTCAATAACCAACCTCCACTGCTGTCTGGGGAAGAGAGTTCCAAAGACTCACAACCTTCTGAGAGAAAAAAATTTCTTCTCATCTCTGTCTAAAATGGAAGACCCCTTATTTTTAAACAGTCTCGCCCTCAAGGGGAAACATCTTTTCACCGTCCACCCTGTCAGTATGCGTAAGCATGCACCTCTTGCTTTCCCCTGCTACCCCACCCCACACCACAAAAATACCCTTGTGCCTTTCAGATACCCGGGAGCTGCCATTGAGGCCAGGCTGTAATGCAGGAGCCTGAAGCCGAAGAGGAGGAAGAGACTGAAGATGAAGGAACGCTGTCACTCAATCTCACACTCCCGGCCAGCAGCTCACATGTCGCCACTGAACTGTAGTTTGGAGGTTAGCTTAGAGGCAGGATCGGCATGTGGTGAGACACTGGACATGAGTGGCTGGTTGCCAGAGCAGAGGGAAAGACTAGAGTAGTCATCAGCACACCAGAGGACCCCAGCACAGCCAACTTCTGCCGCTGAGGACTCAGGTAAAAGTTTCGATGGGGTGATGTACAGAAAAAAATTGATGGGGTGTGCAGACAGTAAAGCTTGGTGAATTGGCTTGCCTGCCAGAAAACGTACTGACACTGTCAAGGGAGCATGGAGGAATTTGGCAACGACTGAGCACACAGCTCAGAGCCTATTCTCTCCAAGGATGTCATGGCCAGCTCCATTACTGCACTTGCAGACCCGACCAGGAAGCAGCGTCTGAAGGCTGTTAACTCAGCTTCCTTTGCAACACAAGGAGAAACCACACAATGTCTGAGTGCTGCAGTGAAGGCCTAGACTGAAGTCATAATGGGTGCAGTTTTCAGTACTCAAAGGGGAGGCGGAGGGGGGCAAAGGGGGAGGAGGAGAAGGGTAAAGGGGAAAGGAAGAGGCAAGAGAACACATGTTCTTTTTGGCTGGATGATCAGTTCATCTGCGGCACCAGTGGACATGGCTCCACTGACAGCGTGGGAGTACTAGGGCAGGCAAAGGGGTGAAGAAGGGGGACTCTGAAGAGTCTGGAATATTGGATGGTTTGATTGATTGGTCTGAGCAGAGCCCTTGAAGCCAGGAACATAGCGTTCACCGCATTCCACACCATTCCCTGTAAACTTCAACAACTTTCAGCAGCAGTGTAAACTGCCAAACTCTTCCACTAACTCGGCAACAGCCAGTGGAAATCAATCAGGGGCTAACCTGAAAGCGGTTGATGACCCCTTTAAGAAGCACTGGTGCGGGATCCTTCCTGCTGCTGAACTCATATTCAACTGTGCCAAGTTAAGAGAGGGCGTTGGTGGGAGCATTCAGGTGTAAAATAGGGCCACCAGGGTTAAATCAGCATTGCCACAATGACTGATGTCGCAATCTGTCTGCTCTGCCTCCTCTCAACGCCTGCTCCCAGCACACGTTCCCGGTGCACATGCTAACCACCTGTCCAAAATTGGCGTACGGCACGGCCAGTGCCAAAAGTTCGCGTGCGGTGTAGATGCCATTTTGGAGACCAAAATGGCGTCCGCAGTGCTGAAAGTGCAGCTCCTTTCTCAAGCGATCACCGAAATACTGGGGGTGCGATGCAAGGCAAGTGGCGGAGGAGAGGCTGCCTGTGTTAAAAATATTTCTCCATTTTAAAGGAAACGGTAGTTGCCTCGCCAGAATTCTCCCTGCCTCTCTTAGAATTGTTTCTTGGCACCTTGTTGCCCGCTGGGAGCTCAGTGTTGCAATCTTAAGTTGCGGGCTCTGGTGTTTCTTGCGGAGACACAAGAACGCACGTGGACGGTTAATGTCAATTATGTCAGTGCAGGACCCTTGACAGCCAACTTGAGGGTTTCCAGGTGAGCAAGTAAAATTGCCAGGGAAAATTCTGCTCACCATGCTACTTCTCTCTGCAAAAGACAAAGCTGCTTTGAGCTTAAAGAGCATGTGCTGTAGTGGCTATGTCACTGAGCTGGTAAACCAGAGGCTCATGCTGCAGGAACAAAGGTTCAAATCCCACCACGGTAGCTGGTGGGATTTAAAAGCAATTAATAAATCTGGAATATAAAGCAGCTTCAGTCATGGGGACCCTAAAACTATCACTGACTGTCATAAAATTAACGGGTGTTGAAGGGCAGGACTTACCTGATTGTAATCAGTTGAAATGGTGCCAGAGTTTCTTGATTTCCAAATGTTTGTTTCCTGAGTGTTGTTAGTAAATTTCTCAGCCAGCTGATCACAATGCATCAAAAACAAAAACAGCTGGAAAAACTCAGCAGGTCTGGCAGCATCTGCGGAGAGGAACACAGTTAACGCTTCGAGTCCGAATGACACTTCCATCAGAACTAAGTGAATATAGGAATGTGGTGAAATATAAGCTGGTAGAGGGGGGTGGGACAGGTAGAGCTGGATAGAGGGCCAGTGATAGGTGGAGGCAAAGAAGAGATTGCCAAAGATGTCATAGACAAAAGGACAAAGAGGTGTTGAAGGTGGTGATATTATCTAAGGAATGTGCTAATGGTGACATTAAGGGTAGAAAGCAGGATGAGCAAGTGACAGATAGCCCTAGTGGGGGTGGGGTGGGGGGAAAGGATCGAAATGGGCTAAAAGGTGGAGGTAAAACGATGGATTGAAATAAATTTAAAAATAGGTGGGAAAAGAAAAATATATTAAAAAAATTATAAATTATTGGACAAAGGGGGATCGGAAAGGGGTTGGGGATGGAGGAGAGAGTTCATGATCTGAAGTCGTTGAACTCAATGTGAAGTCTGGAAGGCTGTAGAGTGCCTAGTTGGAAGCAAAATGGTCACCCAGTCTGCATTTGGTGCGGTCTCCTCTACATTGGAGAGACCAAACGCAGACTGGGTGACCACTTTGCAGAACACCTTCGATCTGCCCGCAAGCATTACCCAGACCTCCCTGTCACTTGCCATTTCAACACTCCACCCTGCTCTCAAGAAACATGTCCGTCCTTGGCCTGTTGCATTGTTCCGGTGAAGCTCAACGCAAACTGGAGGAACAACACCTCATCTTGCGACTAGGCACTGTACAGCCTTCCGGACTGAATATTAAGTTCAACAATTTTAGATCTTGAACTCTCTCCTTCATCCCCCTTTTCTGATCCCCTTTTCCCAATAACTTATAACCTTTTAAATATATTTTTCTTTTCCCACCTATTTTTAAATTTATTTCAATCCATCGTTTTATCTCCATCTTTTAGCCCATTTTGATCCCTTTCCCCCACCCCACCCCCATTAGGGGTATCTGTCACTTGCTCATCCTGCTTTCTAGCCTTATTGTCACCATTAGCACATTCCTTAGATAATATCACCACCTTCAACACCTCTTTGTCCTTTTGTCTATGACATCTTTGGCAATCTCTTCTTTGCCTCCAGCTATCACTGGCCTTCTATCCAGCTCTACTTGTCCCACGCCCCTCAACCAGCTTATATTTCACCTCATTTCTATTTTTCTTTAGTTCTGATGAAGAGTCATACGGACTCGAAATGTTAACTGTATTCCTCTCCGCAGATGCTGCCAGACCTGCTGAGTTTTTCCAGTTATTTTTGTTTTTGTTTCAGATTTCCAGCATCCGCAGTATTTTGCTTTTATCTTAGTGACCACAATGGATGCTGTCTCCTTAAAGCCCTGTTGCTACCATTATGTTTGAGAGTCAATCTCTTTTCCTTCATTGTATAATACAAGGATTCTAGTAATTTATTTTTTGTTCACTAATATCCTTTAAAGAAGGAAATCTGCTGTTCTTACCTGGTCTTACATGTGACTCCAAACCCACAGCAATGTGGTTGACTTTTAACTGCCCCCTGAAATGGCCGAGCAAGCCATTCAGTTCAAGGGCAATTAGGGATGGGCAACAAATGCTGGCCTCGCCAGTGACGCCCACATTGCGCAAAAGAATGAATTTTTAAAATCTGCTGGACATACCTTCCCTCAAAGATATTACCATTCAGAACATTCAGTGTTAACAATATTGAAGCAAGTACTCTATTCTGTAGTAGCTGTCAGAATATCACCCAACATTCTTTAATGCCTAACTGTTCAAATGACGAGGCTTTGGGATGTTTTTTGTGTGTGAACAGTTAGATATTAATGCAGCTTCTTGCTGTAATGTCACATTTGTAAACGATCAGCGAGGGACAAAAAAACCTGGTATTTTACATCAACAGAGGAGCTTGTTTCTGTGCATTTTTCTGTCAGCTCTGAACTGTACTCAAGCTGGGTAGTATATTTTCTCTAGAAAAGGGAAAACTGAGGGGTGATCTGATGGAGGACTTTAAGATTAAGAAAGGATTAGAGTACTGTCATGGACAGGAAAGAGATAGTCAAACTGCTCTTACCACCTGTTCGTAAGCAGAAGGTGTTTTGAATTAGTTTTTAAAAATAGGCAGTGGCAGGAGTGCCCAGTCCCTCGGTTTTTGTGATCCAATTCACTCATAATCCGCAGGAAACTGGAGTTAGCATTAACTAAGAAGGTTAGCTTATTTTTCACATTCAAAACCCGGTGAAGGAGTGTTAGCAATGAAATGCACACACGCACACCCCACATCTCACACACACACACACAAACACACACACACACACACAGACACAGGCACACACACACCTTAATAAGATATCAGCACTGAAGTGTTATTTCTATCATCCAATGTTAGCAACGGTGATAATCTCCATTTTGATTCACAATGACATTGCTCCACTTACAAAGAGTCTGCATCACTTGTCGATGTGTAATACTCCCACACACACCCAGACTAAAACTGCCTTCCTGCTGTGAGGGAGTCAACATGCTCCACAGGAAATGAGCTTGTAATTCTACAAGATAAGTAATGCTAAAGGAAGGCATCCATCTTATCTGGTTCATCCATCTGAAAACACAATTATATTTCCTCCATTATACCAGCGAACTACCTTGAATGAATCAACAGACTCTGCCTCCCGTACCCTATGCAGAGTGAATGTCTTGTGGTGACCCCCCCAACCCCCCAACCCCCTCCCCCCACCTGCCCCTTAGCCTAGGAGTTCCTGGTTCGAGTCCCACTCCAGGACTTGACAGCCAAGGAAGGTGCGTTCATAACTTAGCCAAATAGGTTGGTTGTCAGCCTGCAAATCCTTCCAACACACGCCAGTGGGAGGCAGTAAGAGCAGGCGAGATTCCTGGTCAGCCATATGATGAAAGAATATTGGAGCCTCGACCATCACTATCCATAGCTCTGGGCTACAAGAAGTGTGTAAAATTGTATGTTGCTACAGCAACTCAGGCTCCTTGGGTGGATGGCTGGTGTGGATTAGCTTGATGCCAGGTTCAATCTCGCTTCCAGTTGGGGTGAATTCAGGACTTGCCTCTTTGCCCTATCTGCGGTGGAGGTCATGGCACTGTGGGTTGGACCTGCCTTTGGAGAGAGAACTGAAGAAGGAAGAAAATTGAGATTTGGAAAATTAGACTGAGCGATGGTGTTTCAGGTACGTTGCTGCTGCTGACAGAATTTCCACGTGCAAATAATGGGTTTTTGACTGTGTCAACGAAAGGGCCATTGCTTGTGTTACAATGGCAGAGCGCCTCAGTGCTGCTTTTTATTTCCAAATCATTCCGTTTATTGCTGCATTGCAGCCATGTCCTGGAAGCAGCACTCCGGGCTGTGTCCTCCATGGTGATCTCTGTCCCTGTGCTCTCCTTCCCCCAACCCCCCCACCACCAGCTTCAACCCCCGCTGCGGGTATAGGACATTCCTCCTCCACTGTACCTCCTCCTTCAGGACCCGTGGCAGCCCTGTGAAGATGGGAGCCTCCTCCCTCAGTCCCAGAACAATCCTGATGCATGTCATTGTCGGTCACCCAGCACACCTCTCACCTATAGTGAAAGTGCATGGGTGGAGGCTCCATATACCACTCCAGGACAATTGTTGCTGATCATTACTTGAGTCCTCAGCATGCAGGTCTAAATTGTTAGTGCTTCCACGCCATGATAATTGAAGAACCCTGCTTCGGATACCATGAAGTAGGCCTCATCTCAATGAATTTCAGGCTCAGCATGATGTTGAACTCTTCTTCCACCGTCTTCGTCTCCGTGCTCACTTCTTTGGGCAGGAGTCCTCTCCCCGTTCAATGGATCCTTTTACCTGCCTCCAATATTCTCCCTCCACCTGGACCCCTCCCTCTGGATTCTTACCTTCTCTTGACCTTTTCATTGAGAACTGTCGACGTGACATTAGTCGTCTCAATTTCTCTGCTCCTCTCACCCACTCTAACCTGTCTCTCTCTGAACTTACTGCATTCCGTTCTCTTAGATCCAACCCTGACATTGTCATCAAACCTGCTGACAAGGGTGGTGCTGTTGTTGTCTGGCGCACTGACCTCTACCTCGCGGATGCTGAGCACCAACTCGCAGACACTTCCTCCTACCTCTCCCTGGACCATGACCCCACCACTGAACAGCAAGCCATTGTTTCCAGGACTGTTACTGACCTAATCTCCTCTGGAGAACTTCCTCCCACAGCTTCCAACCTGATAGTCGCCCAACTTCGGACGGCCCGTTTCTACCTCCTACCCAAAATCCACAAACAGGACTGTCCCGGTAGACCGATCGTGTCAGCCTGTTCCTGCCCCACAGAACTCATTTCTCGTTATCTTGACTCCCTTCTCTCTCCCCTTGTCCAGTCCCTTCCCACCTACATCCGCAATTCCTCTAACACTTTACATCACATCAACAATTTCCAGTTCCCTGGCCCTAACCGCCTTCTCTTCACCATGGACGTCCAATCTCTCTACACCTCCAAGCCCCACCGGTTTTCCACCCACTGTGGTTGACAGGGCCCTCAACCGTGTCCGGCCCATCTCCCGTGCATCCGCCCTCATGCCTTCTCCTCCCTCCCAGAAACATGATAGGGTCCCCCTTGTCCTCACTTATCACCCCACCAGCCTCCGCATTCAAAAGATCATCATCCGCCATTTCCGCCAACTCCAGCATGATGCCACCACCAAACACATCTTCCCTTCACCCCCAAGTCAGCATTCCGTAGGGATCGTTCCCTCCAGGACACCCTGCTCCACTCCTCCATCACCCCCTACACCTCAACCCCGTCCCACGGCACCTTCCCATGCAACCGCAGAAGGTGCAACACCTGCCCCTTTACTTCCCCCCTCCTCACCATCCAAGGGCCCAAACACTCCCTTCAAGTGAAAGCAGCATTTCACTTGCACTTCCCTCAATTTAGTCAACTGCATTTGTTGCTCCCAATGAGGTTTCCTCTACACTGGAGAGACCAATCGCAGACTGGGTGACCACATTGCAGAACACCTTCGGTCTTTCACAAGCATTACCCAGACCTCCCTGTCGCTTGCCATTTCATCACTTCACCCTGCTGTCATGCCCACATGTCCGTCCTTGGCCTGCTGCATTGTTCCAGTGAGCTTGAGCTTCTGGGGTCACAGGAAGAGGGGATTCGGATGGGCTGGACACTCCTGGGGTCAACTGGGTGGATGGCCCCGGGGTGTGCATCTGCTGATCCTCCTCCCTATGGGTGCCCGAGGGCCCCTGACTGACTCCTTGAGGAGAAGGGGAAGCTGCAGTGAGAGTTCGAGCTGCCTAGCACCCCTCTCATGTTGAAGGTGTTGGAGGCCAACTATGGCATCAGCGATGGAGTTTAGCTGGCGCAGCAGTGCAGGAATGATGGACCGATATCCTGAACCAAGGTACCCCCATGGCGACCGCCATTCCACCGGTGTTGACCTCAGTGCATTGGCATGCCGGCGCTATCACTTCAGCCTGAAAGTGGACAGACTCCTCCATCATGCCTTGCAATCTGAGGAGTGGTATAGAGTTGATTTTCCAGGCAGCTTTTCTCAGTGGACACATTTATTTTTATTTGCAAGACAGCAGCAGCAGCAACGACATGTGTGCCTCAAACTCTATAATTAAAGAAGAACTCTCTCCTAGAGAGTTCCCCACACTGCCATCTCATTGGTTTACACAGATCATGTGATCTTACAACACAGAATTATTCTTAAAGCTACAGTCCTACATTTATCAGAAATATAATTACTACATTCCTCCCCCTTTAACTTTTCTGTACATTTTGTATTCACAAAGATATTTATCTCATGACATTACAATATTTACACAGGTCATGAAATTACAAGTTCAGTCTTTCAGGTGGTTTCCTGATCCATGTGGAACGTTGTAGCTCCGCGACTTCAGATTCCTTTGCAGGAACCACATTCTCTGGAGTCACGTTAACATCAGGTACCTCATTGGGCACAAACACTTCAGTTCAGTCCCGACAGAATCATTGGGCATGTCTATCCTTGGCTGAGCAACTTCAACAGGTTCAGCAATGGTTACAGGTGGAACGTCATTTTGTTGGGGTATCTCCCTTTTTATTAAATGAAATTTAATAAAATTCTTTACATATACTGCTTCCCCAACAGTAAATTGTCGCTCACTACTGTGCAAATCATGAGTTGTTTTTTGGTTCCCTGGACATTTCTCCACCTTCCCTCCAAATTGGGAAAGATCAAGCTTAGTCTTGTCTAAAGATAATTCATCAGTAATTCTGCAGGTGTTACGGTAGTGTGGGGTGGGGCGTGGGGGAGTGGGGGGGTTTGTTCTGTAGTGAAACAGGAAACGAGCAAGTCTAATTTCCAACAATTCACCTGTTAACTTTTTCATTCCTGCCTTAAAAGTTTATACCTCTTTCCTCCAGTCCGTTAGATGATGGATGGTGTGGTGCAGTCCTCATGTGGTTGATACCATTGAGGCTGACAAATCGTTGAAACTCAGCGTTCGTAAACGCAGTCCCATTATCTGAGACGATTACCTCTGGGAACCCATGGATGGTGAAGCTCTGGCGTAGTTTTTCTATAGTAGCACCTGACATTGGTGACTTTACCTCATAAATGTCTAACCTCTTGGAATGGGCATCTATAATCAGTAGAAACATGGTTCCATGGAAAAGACTGAAGTAATCTATGTGCAATCACACCCAGGGTCTACCAGCCACTCCCAGGGTGTAATGGGGCTGCCACCAGTAACTTTTGTGACTGTTGACATTGCAAACAGTGTTTTACCACCTCTTCAATATCGCTGTCCATCCCCGGCCCCAAAAGTAACTTTGCATTATTGTCTTCATGCATGAGATTCCTGGATGGGCACTGTGTAGCTCTACTAAGAGTGGCTCCCTTCCTTGTGAAGGAACTACTTCTCATACACCCCATAATAGAATACCATCTTGACTGCTCATCTCATGTCTTTGGTTGAAAAATGGTTTCATTTCATCAGAGACTGGTTCCTGGGACCTACCATGTAACACTTGGTCACTCCCTCAAGACAGGACTAGATCATGATTCGTCCAGTTTCTTATCTGCCTGGCACAGACTGGTGAGGAATCCAGGAAATTCATCACTAATACGAACTCTTGAGGAATTGGGACATGGTCATTGTTCTCTTGCAAAGGTAGGTGACTTAGGGCATCGGCATTTGCTGTATGAATCCCTGGTCTATGTACAAAGGTGTAGTCATATGCTGCCTAAGTTAGGGCCCATCTTTGTATTCATGCCTTTTGCTTGCTAATCAAACCCAAAAGTGGTTTGTGGTCTGACATTATCGTGAAATGTCACCCATGCACGTATTGGTGGAAATGTTTTACACCAAAAATAATCAACAGACCTTCCTTTTCAACCTGAGAATATCCTTTCTCAGCTGTGGTAAGTGTCCTGCATACAAAACATATCAGCCTCTCTGTGCCGTCGTCCATCTTGTGAGATAGTACTGCTCCCACTCCATAGGGGACGCATCACATGTTCGTACCAATTCCTTTGTCTGGTCATAGTGCACTAATAAATTTGAAGAGTGTAAGAGCTGTTTTACTTTCATGAAAGCTTATTCTTGGGGTGAGTCCCAAAACCAACGCTGGTTTTTCTTTAGCAGTGAATGTAGAGGGGCTGGAACTGTTGATAAATTTGGTAGAAATCGCCCATAATAATTTACCATCGCTAAAAATGATTTAAGTTCAGAGATGCTCTTAGATGCAGGTGCCTCTGTTATTGCTTTAACCTTTTCTTCAATAGGGTATAACCATTGGTCATCTACCCGGTGGCCCAAATAAATGACTTCATTTGCCTGAAAACTGCATTTATTCATCTTCTGCCGCACTCCTGCTTCTAACAATCATTTCAAGACCTCCTCTAGGTTAGCCATTTGTTCCTTTTCTGTGAATCCAGTTATTAGTACATCGTCCAGGTAGACCACAACTTGAGGTAGTCCCTGTAGCAGGTTCTCCATTGTCCTCTGAAAAATGGCACAGGCTGAGGAAACACCGAAGGGCAGGCGTGTATATTGATATAACTCTTTGTGCGTATTTATGGTCACAAATTCCTGGGAAGCATCATCCAGCTCCAGTTGCTGATATGCGTGACTCATGTCAAGCTTTGTTTACGCTGTGCCTTCTGCTAGTTTGGCATATAGGTCTTCAATCTTGGGAATAGGGTAACTGTTTTGTTGACCGTTAGTTTATAGTCCCCGCAGATCCGGACGGTCTGGTCTGGTTTAAGAGCAGGGACTATGGGTGCTGCCCACTCTGAAAACGGAACCGTTTTGAAGACGACCAGCCTCTCCAGCTGGTTCAGCTCAGCATCAACCTTCTCTCTCAGGGCGTATGGTACCTGTCTTGCTTTCAAGAAGTGAGGGGTTGCTTCTGAGTCCATGTAAATCTTGGCCTGTAGGCCTTGGATTTTTCCCAGTTCATCCTTGAAGACGGTGCCATAATTTTTTAGCAGCTCTGGTCATCCTCCTGCTCGCAACTGGAAGATTTTGGACCAGTTTAATTGAATCTCTTTCAACCAATCTCGCCCTAGAAGGCTTAGTCCTTCACCTTCTACCACCATCGCTGGTGGCTGTGCCAATTGGTGTCTATAATGAACAGCTACTCTGGTGATAACTTTTACTTGGATTTCTTTGCCTGTGTATGTTTTCAACTTGGCAGATGTTTGTTCCAAATGTAATTGCTGATCACCTTTAGTTAAATATCTGAAAGTGTGTTCCCCTATTACAGTGGTAGAAGCACCATGTCTACTTCCATTTTTAAAGGTTTACCGTTCACTTGTGACAATAATTGGCTCTGTCTTCCCAACTTTCATGTTAAATAATGAATAAATGCCAGAATTGGTTGTTTCTGACTCTTCTACACTATGGACTTCATTGAATGTCAGTTGTTGTTTGGAAACCTGTTTAAATCTCGCTTTGCACTGTTTCACTGTGTGTCCACTTCTGTGACAAAAATAACACTTCACCTCGTAAAATTGATAATCGTTAGGAGAATGATTGTTTCCACGTTGATAAAAATTAGCTTATGATTTTGCTGCTAAGCTGCTTCCTCTAAATTTTTGGTTAGCAGGGGTTATTTCCTGCTTCGCTTTTCATGCCACTTTCAGCTGACTGTTCCCGCCCACCCAGGAGAACGGTGCCATTTTGCACTCCTTGAATCACTTGTCTTACAGCATTTCCATCGCAAGCCCTATTTCTTTCTTAAAATCAAGATCGACTTCAGCCAGCACTCTTCCCCGATTGGATCCTGCTGCACATCACAGACCAAACCATCCCTGAGCATGTCATTCAGGGTTTCACTGAAATCACAATATTCCATTAGTTGTTTTAATTTCACCACGTAAGTAGTAATGGTCTCTCCTGGGGCTCTATTCCATGAATTGAGGCTGAACCTCTGCATTGTGACTGAGGGCTTGGGTTGAAAATGTCCCTTAACTAAGTCTACTAAATTGCTGAATATCTTCAAATCTGGGGCACAGGAAGCCATCATGCTTCGAATTGAACTGTAGGGTTTGCTCCCACAAATACTCAGGAGAATCGCTCTCCTCTTTTCCTCCCCTGTGACTTTGTTGGCTTGAAAGAAGAACACAAGACATTCTATATATTGGGATCAGACGTCTGTGGCTGGTTCAAAGGGATTGATTCTGCCAAACTGTGGCATCTCAGATGAATATATCTTCCTTTCTTTTTAATGAACTTAGATACTCACAATCGCTGGGTGAGGTTCAGCACGGATCTGATTTATCCTCTTCGCCAGTTTGTTATAGAGTTGATCTCCCAGGCAACTTTTCTTGGTGGACACATTTACTTTTATTTATAAGACAGCAGCAGCAACTACATGTGTGCATCAAACTCTTTAACTAAAGAAGAACTCTCTCCTGGAGGTTCCCTGCACTGCTGACTCATTGGTCTACACAGATCATGTGATCTTACAACACAAGATTATTCTTAAAGCTAAAGTCCTACATTATCAGAATGATAATTACTGCACCCTTCCTCATGTTCCCCAGCTTGCCTTTGCAGCTCCAGCAAATGAGACATGACCAAGTCCAGAGGCTCATCAGCTGACTCAGACCCAGCAAATTTATGACCTCCAGCAGTCCTCCGAGTGCCAGAGACATGCGAAGTCCCTGTCACCGCCTGCTGTGGATCAGACAGTGTGATGTGCTCACCAGATTGTGACCCCAAGGCTATTCTAAAGCTAGGTCCCACCAAGATGTGTGTCTCTCTGCGCTGGTGGAGAGTGTGGGTGAGCGCGGTGACAGGACTTCAAGGGGTGTGCCTCCAGATTCCTCTTCAGGGGTTCTTCGGGTCTTGATTGGAGGCCCTGGATCATGGACTTCATCGGCAGTTTAGCAGATGTGCCTGCGAAAGCAAGGGGAGATAATTAGTGCATGGCAGTGGCCTGTGAAACAGGACACATCACTCACAGCATGGTTGTCTGATGGATGTTGCACTGCTGGACCCTCACTTGGTAGAGCAGTGCCGACCTCACCGTCAGCACAGGACTGGTCCAGATTGTTGCTGGCCAACTGGGTGGCTCTGTTTTCAAAGTCCATGAGGAGCTTGATTTCAGGCATTCCTCCACCGGTCTGTGACCTCTCCCTGTTGTTGTGTGCCAGCTTGTCCTGCATGAGTAGAGATGGAGAGAGTGTAACCAGGACGCCTGCCAGGCCAGATGCCAAGTATGCCTGGCATGTGCGGGTGGTGAGTGGTTCCCATGGACAGGATGAGGTCAATGAAGGTGAGAGTGAGAGAGTGAATGGTGATGACCCTTGAACTGGCAGTGAGAGAGTGAGTGGATGTGCGATGGGCTTGTGAGTGTGTGAGGTGAGAATGAAGAAAAGAGTGACTTGCCCTGGGTGGCTATCTTCTTCTGTAGGCTGTAGGGCATTGGCGCTGACCACCACTGCCACCGCTTTTCATGCTGGATTGGTGATGTTGCTGCCCATCCTGCGGCCAGAGGTAGAGGACATCACAGCGAGCCTCCACTGTGTCCAAAAGGCGCTCGAGGGATGCATCATTAAACCGGGGAGGGGGATTGGGGGGGTGCGGCTGCAGCCTTCTTGCCTCTTGGGACCATGTCTTCTTTGTTGCAGTCCTTACCTGGAAATACTGAGCGGCTACACTTTAAATATGGCGCCTGGCATGATGAAGCGACAAGGTGATGGCGCAGTGGGCGAATGAGAGCTCACCCACCATCGAAAAGGTGCATTTCCCGGGAATCCATTATTAATGAGACAGGATTCGGACAACATGGCGTGAAAAGCTGGCATTGTGGCCGGTGGGTAAAACACCCTTTATCCTGCCTTCTGCCGAAATTAGTGCGAATCTGGGACGATTCTGCCCTAAGGGTCTATTTTCACCCTTTTCCCAAAAAAGGGCTCCCTTGGACTTACCAGAAGGGCCTCTTCAGGCCATCTGCTGATCGGCTTATGCGGAGAGAGCTGGGCCCGATCCGGCTCCCCTGCTCAGGCCCTGGTTAAAGTTGCATCAGGGTCCTGCTTTTAGGCAGGATCCTCATCAGCCTGTGAAGCCTTGCAGGTAAGACATCGTAACCAGTCAGGATCTGAGGGGGTGGGTGACCTGCTCACTTGTAACTGCCCACCCCTCCAAAGTCTGGCGGAGAATTGAAGTTAAAATCGCTTCTTTAAGCCAAGCCCAGTGAAACCAGACTCCCATTGTGAGCAAAGCAAAATATCGCAGATGCTGGAAACCTGAAATAAAAACAGAAAATGCTGGAAAAACTCAGCAGGTCCGGCAGCCTCTGTGGAGAGAGAAACAGAGTGAACATTTTGAGTCCACGTGGCTAAGAAGAGTCATACAGACTCGGAACGTTAACTCCATTTCTCTCTCCACAGATGCTGCCGGACCTGCTGAGTTTTTCCAGCATTCCCTGTTTTCATTTCCTCTTTTGCACAGTCCCATTTACCCTTTACCGTCGCTGCTGAGCGTACAGAGCTGCCTTGCATTTAGGTATTTGCTTTCCAATATCTTCTGTGCGCATGAAATCTCTGCTCGCAACCTCGCAAATGTCTGATAACGCTCTCCAATGATGCCTATGTCAATGCTTCCTGAGACAGCTATGTGGAGGTTAATAGGTATCCAGCTCTGCTGTAATGGGATTAATGAATACTGAAAGTTAATAGGTTTAACTAAATGCTTTCTTCAAATTTCTGCTACTTCTCTCTGCAGGGGGCAATTCTTGCGAATATGAGCTCTTATTGTTTGTCTTAACCCACGGCTCAGCACTCACAGTGCGAGTGGTACATTCCTTACATTATTCATTTCTTTCAGCAGTTTAAAAAGCAGCTCCCACATTCCCTCTCTCTGGAGTCAATGCTCCAAACCTCACATGATCCAAATGTAGCTTCACTGCTTACGTCTAACACCAAAGAGGAATGTTTTTGCCTCACAAGTCAAAGACCCTGCTTTGCAGTGCTTTGTTAATGGATGGAAACTTCAGTAAATGGTTTGAGATCATGTAGAAATCTTTCCCCTCCTTGACATCTCTATCTCAATTTCTGGTGATAGACTGTCCACCAATATCCATTACAAGCCTACCGACTCCCACAGCTACCTCGACTACAGCTCCTCACACCCCGCTTCCTGTAAGGATTCCATTCCATTCTCTCAGTTCCTTCACCTCCATCGCATCTGTTCTGATGATGCCACTTTCAAAAATAGTTCCTCTGACATGTCTTCCTTCTTTCTTAATCGAGGTTTTCCACCCACGTTCGTTGACAGGCCCCTCAACCGTGTCCGGCCCATCTCCCGCGAATCCGCCCTCACACCTTCTTCTCCCTCCCAGAAACATGATAGGGTCCCCCTTGTCCTCACTTATCACCCCACCAGCCTCCACATTCAAAGGATCATCCTCCGCCATTCTGCCAACTCCAGCATGATGCCACCACCAAACGCATCTTCCCTTCACCCACCGGCGGCATTCTGCAGGGATCATTCCCTCCGGAACACCCTGGTCCACTCCTCCATCAGCCCCTACACCTCAACCCCCTCCCACTGCACCTTCCCATGCAACCGCAGAAGGTACAACACTTGCCCCTTTACTTCCCCCCTCCTCACCGTCCAAGGGCCCAAACACTCCTTTCATGTGAAGCAGCATTTCACATGCACTTCCCTCAATTTCGTCTACTGCATTCGTTGCTCCCAATGCAGTTTCCTCTACATTGGAGAGACCAAACGTAAACTGGGTGACCGCTTTGCAGAACACCTTCGGTCTGTCCGCAGGCATGACCCAGACCTCCCTGTCGCTTGCCATTTCAACACTCCACCCTGCTCTCATGCCCACATGTCCATCCTTGGCCTGCTGCATTGTTCCAGTGAATCTCAACGCAAACTGGAGGAACAGCATTTCATCTCCCCATTAGGCACTTTGCAGCCTTCCGGACTTAACTTTGAGTTCAACAACTTCAGATCATGAACTCTCTCCTCCTTCCCCCACCCCCATTCCGATCCCCCTTTTTCCAATAATTTATTATTTTTTAATATATTTTTCTTTTCCCACCTATTTCTATTATTTTTAAATTTATTTCCATCCATTGTTTTATCTCCACCTTTTAACCTATTTTGATCCCTTCCCCCCACCCCACCTCAACTAGGACCATCTGTCACTTTCTTGTCCTGCTTTCTACCCTTAATGTCACCATTAGCACATTCCTTTAGCTAATATCACCACCGTCAACACCCCTTTGACCTTTTGTCTATGACATCTTTGGCAATCTCTTTTTTGCCTCCACCTATCACTGGCCCTCTATCCAGCTCTACCTGTCCCACCCCCCTCAACCAGCTTATATTTCACCTCTTTTCTATATTTCCTCAATTCTGATGAAGAGTCATTCGGACTCGAAACGTTAACTCTGTTCCTCTCCGCAGATGCTGCCAGACCTGCTGAGTTTTTCCAGCTGTTTTTGTTCTTGTTTCCCCTGTCCTGCATCAGTTGATGGGCATTTTTATGTCGGTTTTTCATATTTTCTCCTCCAGTGTGCGTGATGTTCATTTAGCCTCAGTGTCCCCAGGCGTTGGGACTGGAAAAACCCACTCGGCAGGATTTTGCCCTTTGGCGGGGGGGGGGGGGGGGGGGGTGGGTGGGGGGGGGGGAGGGGGGGGGGGTGCGGCTCAGCGGGGGCGGGCGGGGTCAGCTGACCACCGCCCGCGATCGGCTCCGCTCTGCGATTTCAGTGCGGGCGGGAGGGGAGGAGGGAGAGTCGGGCCTAGCGTGCAGTTCACGCATGCGCGAGAAAGAGCACTTCAATCTCTCTGAGGCACAGAGCTGAAGCGCTTTTTAAAAAAATGAAAATGTAATAAAACATGTCCCCTCAGGTGACTCCGTCCCATGCGATGGGGCATGTTTTTAGTTCCAAAATAAAGTTTTTATTTAATGTTTATTTGCCTTAGGGTGAGGTTTCCTAAATAATGTAAAGGCCGCTTGGCTTCATTGCCTGTCCTCCCACCGTAAGGTTGGACGGGCAGCATAAATTTGAATTTAATTCGCTTGTTAATGGTCTTAACAGGCCTTTGAATTATCAGCGACCGCGCAATCGGCTCCAGCAGGCGCCCGCCGAGTGAAATATCACGCGAGTGGGCGATGATGTCGGGACGCACACGCCCGACGTCATCTCGCGCCATTTTGCGCTTGGCATTTCGGGCGTGCACCCGCACACCAAGCGTGAAACTCTGGCCACTGATTCAGCGGCTCTGCTGGGAGATTCATCCGCCGAGGGCTGTGTTGGTCTTGCTCCCACAGTCAAATAGCCCATTGGTACTGACTAGCTAACGGTCGGTGAACTACGCGAAGTACCTCAGGGCGACCAGCATCCATTTAACAGTCCCTCATCACGAAGGTCTACTCTCGGGGTGGAAGAGAAACGGCTCCCAGAAAACACAATATCCACTGACGGAAAACATAACCTCCTCTGTCTTTCAGGCTTTTAGCAAAAGAAGATCGTCTGCATATGGCATGCTTGCCTTCATCGGCAGGGGTATTGACTATAAAAGCTGGGAAGTCATGCTGCAGCTGTATAGCACCTTGGTTAGGCCACACTTGGAATACTGCGTGCAATTCTGGTCACCGCATTACCAGAAGGATATGGAGGCGTTGGAGAGGGTGCAGAGGAGGTTTACCAGGATGCTACCTGGTCTGGAGATTATTAGCCATGAGGAGAGGTTGGAGAAACTCGGATTGTTCTCACAAGAGCGACGGAGATTGAGAGGCGACTTGATAGAAGTTTACAAAATTATGAGTGGCATGGACAGAGTAGATAGTCAGAAGCTTTTCCCCGGGTGGAAGAGCCAATTACTAGGGGACATAGATTTAAGGTGAGAGGAGAAAACTATAAAGGAGATGTGCGGGGCAAGTTTTTTTTACGCAGAGGGTAGTGAGTGTCTGGAATTCACTGCCAGAGGAGGTGGTGGAAGCAGGTACAATAGTGGTGTTTAAGAGGCAGCTTGACAAATACATGAATAGGATGGGAAAAGAGGGATACGGACCCCGAAAGTGCAAAATGTTTCAGTTTGACAGGCAATATGATCGGCGCAGGCTTGGAGGGCCGAAGGGCCAGTTCCTGTGCTGTATTTTTCTTTTCTTTGTTCTTGCAAATTAGAGCACCTTGCCTCATCAAACATCCCATACTGTGGTATTTGGATGGGAGGCCTTGGATGGAACATGCTTTACACTGCCATCTCCAAATTGCATTGTGCTGCTCAGAGGAGAAAGCCACAGCAATCAACATCCTGGGGTTTATCATTGACCAGAAACTGAACTGGACTAGCCATATAAATACTGTGGCTACAAGAGCGGGTTAGAGGCTGGGAATCCTGCTATGAGTAACTCATCTCCTGGCTCCCCAAAGCCTGTCCACCATCTACAAAGCCCATGATGGATGATCCCCACTTGTCTGGATGAGTGCAGCTCCAACAACACTCCAGAAGGTTGACACCATCCAGGAGAAAGCAGCCCGCTTGATTGGCCCCCTGTCCATCACCCAACTACCTCATTTCCCCGATCAACTCCCCCCAGAATCACACCTTTGGCACTCAAGGGAATCAGTCCTCCATGTTGAATACCAGTTGGAAGATGCACTGAGGGTGGCAAGGGCACAGAATGTACCCTGGGTGGGAGACTTCAATGTTCATCACCAAGAATGGCTTGATTGCGCCACTACTGACATAGCTGGCCATGTCTTGAAGGACATAGCTGCTTGACCTCATCCTCACGAAGCAACCTGTCACAGATGCATCTGTCCGTGACGGGATTGGGAGGCTGCGCCAAATGGGGTAGATTTCAAATAGATTGAGGAATTCAAAACGAGGTATCCATGAGGCACTGTGGGCCATCAGCAGCAGCAGAATTGTACTCAACCATAATCTATAACCTCATGGCCCAGCATATCCCCCACTCTACCATTACCACCAAGCTAGGGGATCAACATTAGTTCAATGAAGAGCGCAGGAGGGCATGCCAGGAGCAGCACCAGGCATGAGGTGTCAACCTGGTGAAGCTACAACACAGGACTACTTGCGTGCCAAACAGTGGAAGCAGGAAGTGGTAGACAGAGCGAAGTAATTCCACAACCAACAGATCAGATCTAAGCTCTGAAGCCCTGTCATATCCAGTCATGAATGGCAGTGGATAATTAAACAACTAAATGAAGGAGGAGGCTCCATAAATATCCCTATTCTCAATGATGGAGGAGCCCAGCACATGTGCAAAAGATAAGGGTGATGCATTTGCAACCATCTTCAG